>NC_069116.1:33253589-33553589 GCF_025612915.1 Magallana angulata
CTCAACTCTGAGGTTTTCCCTCAAATTTATTCCCTCACCCTCAAGTCGCCGTCACCACTCAAAATTGAGGGATAATCTTGAGGAAATCCTCAAATATTTAAGTATACATTCATAGCAACCTTAAGTTCTTCCTCACGCAAATCCAACATGGCGCACAGACGTAGCAGACGACGTAGACTGCAGCGGTATTGGAATAGACCGTCCAAAAGGGTGATTCGGGACCGTCTGAACCCCTTAGAAGCGTATACTGACGACGAGCTTTTTGAGCGTTATCGATTTAGACAGGTGTCGGTAGTGTATCTTCTATATTTAATAGGTGGTACCTTATTAGAAAGCACTAGAAACAATGCCTTACCCCCGATGTTGCAGCTGTTTGTTTGTCTTCGCTTCTTTGCGACAGGCGCTTATCACAAACTCATAGGTGATAGTTTGAATGTATCAGAGTCCACCGTCGGCAGATGTTGCAGATCGATAACTGAGGCCATCCTCCTTGTTCGAAAACAATTTATTGTTTTTCCGAGAGATGATGAAGCCCGGAAAACAAAGCAAGAATTCATCAAAATTGCCGGTATGTTATCAGTCGTATTGTTTTGTTTTCTACTTTCTCTTTTAAAAAAGGATAACTCGTGCTTTGATTTTTGTAAAGAAAAAAATTGGGGAAGTTGTTCATCAAATTTCATATTTCAGAAAATGAAATTAAAAGTAGTTACGTGAGATTTTGTCATTTTAAATTATATTTTATGGATGAGGTTCTTGCGTCGTCCCACAAATTTTTCCCTTGGGATATTTTTAAGGTTATTGTTTTGTTTTGAACATATTTAATTGATTAAACGAAAGAATCAGAAATAAGTTCTAACAATGATACACACATCTTCTGTTTGACCACGTAAACTGAACGGATTATTTATAATATTACGTTTACAAAGATCATAGTTTAATACACAGTTATGTCTCAGCTTTGTATGAATAATGTTGTTACACCGTTTACCAAAAGAAAAATCAATAGAAAGTTTCGTCACTTTAGGCATGTGTTTGCGAAACAAATTGATCGAGGTGGCTGTTCTGGCTTCTAAATTTGGTGTATTCCACTGATTGACAGCATTGGGTACAATTTCATTTCATTTGTCGCCAACCACGATATATACAATAACCTATCACCCCCCCCCCCCCTCCCCACGCACATGCATCCCATGAACTTTGTGCTTTAAGTGTGTCATATTCTTTACCATTCTAATATTTTTACACAGGATTCCCGAACACACTTGGCTGTGTCGATGGCACATTTATTAGAATCCTGGCTCCAACTGAAAACGAACCGGATTTTGTAAATAGAAAGGGGTTTCATTCTTTAAATGTACAGGTCCGTTTTTTTTTTATTATTTTTTTCTTTTTCAGTATTTCAAATCACATTAAATGCTTGAAGAAATTTTGAAGAAAAGAACTGAAAAATATATTCAACACCCATACCAACATCTCTGCAATTAATTAATTTTGTAGTGTTATAATATGCAATAAATCAGCAACATGTCGGTCCCCTTATATAATTGGGGTTGAATTTTATTTTTGAATAGATGGTTTGTGATGCCAAATTTAAATTCACAAGCGTCTGTGCCAGCTGGCCAGGGAGTGTCCATGATAGTAGGATCTGGCGAGAGTCCTCCCTTTGTCGACAGTTTGAAAGAGGTAAAAAATATAGTTTAAAAAAATGAGATCCAGTTGTCATTTGATAGAGGAAATAAATATATATTGAAAGCATTAAAACAATGATGATGAGTTTGTATTTTATAAAACTTGTTGTACGTTTAGGTGAACACAATGGAATTTTGTTGGGCGATTCAGGATACCCCTGCAAGCGATTTTTAATGACGCCTTATCTTAATCCACAAACAAACGCTCATCAAAGATTCAATGCTTCCCTATGCAGAACGAGGGTGCTCATTGAGCAAAGTTTCGGCATTCTGAAACGGAGGTTTTCCTGTCTTCAAGGAATTCTGAGGCAAAAAAGTTTATTAAATTAACATAAAATACATTAACTTCTAAATAACCACGATTGTTGTCTCAAAAGAATAGTCCTACATTGTTTGTTGAAACCATATAATTGACATTTGTTCCTCGATCAAATAATATTGACGGCCGTTCATTTGGGGAGTAACATAATCACTTTTGTCCTTAATTCAGGTCAATATCTGTATAATTACATGTAAATTAAAATATTTTAGAACGACTCCTGATCAAGCAGTGGGATACGTCGTCGCCTGTGTCATCCTGCATAACCTTGGCATTCAAACTGGTGATGTGATGGATAGAGTAGACCAGCCAATGGACGCATTTGACGAGACCGCCCACCAAGTTGCGTGCAATTCTCCAGAGGGAAGTCACTTGCGAGATTATATCGCACAGACGTATTTTGGTTAAAGGTTCGTACATTGGAATATGCACCCGCATATATATATATTATAAAATTCATAACACACCAGAAATCCCTCGAGTGTAGTTTTATCGAAAAGTAAATGTGTACATATTCCACTAAATGATTAAAACAACAATTCTTGTATTTAATTTATATTTCTTTTTTCTTCTATTTCAGTTCATTTTGAAAATTTGGAGATACAAGTGAAAACGTGGTTTATTTGAAGAAATAAATAGATGTGTTATATTCAATATTCCCCCAATCTCGTGTTTGTGATCTATTTAAAAGGACATGGTCACGATTATGGTCAAAATGTATTTTTCCGCATAATATCTATTTCTTTTTTTATAATTCAACATTTAAAACATCTTAGCATTCAAACTGTAAGCAAAAACATGATCTAAGCTTTGTTTACAAGCTATGTTTCTCGCTTATAGCTCTACGACTGACAATCAAATATGGGTAAGTTGCATTACTGGAAAGCATCACCAATAATTATACGTAAACAATTTATATAAAATAAAATTTGACAAAATCGTGACCATATCACTTCAATTTTCAAAGGTAGTTGGTCATTTACATAAAGGGTCTAAAATGAATTCCGGAAATTCAGAACTTAATTTACACAACAGATAAGACTTCTTAATTTCTAATAATTCGGCCTCAATTTGAAATTTCTTTTCCTCCCTTTCTAATTTTTTCTGCTCTTGTTGAAGTTTACTTATTTCTTGGCTGAGCTTTTCGTTTTCAAGTTTTAGGTTTTTTATTTCCAATTCTTCTATGACTTCACGTGTTGCCATCTTCCTCTTCTTTTCTTTAGGCCGTTCATCTAATTATTGAAATATGGACAAATTTGCAAATACACATATACTTATAAAATAAGAATTATTAAAGTTGTATTGCAGTTTTCCACTTCGGTATTTACCCGTTTACTTGTAACAAAAATATATAGGTATCTCGCCCATCTTCCTGTTTGAAGATAATCCAAATGTCTTGCTAGCTGAAGATTCAGAAGAAGCTGAAGCATCACCAGTGCACGTGGTCTCATTACCAGCCAGCGATTGGACAGATGACGTTGGTTCTAAAAAATTATGTATTCTGTCGGATTTTTTTCAGAATGACAATGCAAGAACGTTAATATGAATTTTACTTTGACAATGTTCTACCTATAATAAATATGATATTTTTCATTACCATCGGAATCAATGCCCCCGACCAATCCAACAATATTGGGTCGTGTGTCCATTGCTTGGTACAGGGCTTCCTCCGCTTGCGTAAGGGGCGCCGTTGGTGGACCTCCCCCTGTCTTTGGTCGGCGTAAGCCATCAATTTTCTCTTTCGCTAAAATTTATGTAAATTATCAACACAGTTTTGCTTTTAAAATAATTTACAAAGTCTTTAACTTTAAATGCCAATATATACCTCTTTGTTTGATGTTGTCATACTTTTTGTAGATGGAATCAGATGTTCTGTCATTTTTAAATTGTCTAAATAAAATATAAAAAAAAAAAGAAGAAGAAAATAAACAATACATTTTGTGATACGCAAACATTTGGAATATCGCATTTTTCTATTCTATTCGTTTTTTTAAATTGATAATTTATGAATCTAAACAAAATCTTTACATTACTTTAAGATCTATATTTCAGAAAGAAAATACTGGTATTGTGTGTTTTATATGTTAAGTCAAATTTAATCCAAAGAGAGGAGCGTAGATACGTAGATATTATTTATATTTTTGCTGTCTGGAATCGTGTAACGATAATATGCATGCATATATGCGTGCGGTGTGTACATATCATATATAGTATGTCAGTGTAATAATATCAGAGTGTGTTTATGATTTAAGATGTGTTATAACAATTTAATTAAGTATAAGGAATGCATTTTTATAAACTGTACGCTTTTTCTTTAATTAAAAGTAGAGCACACGGCCAGTTATTATAATTAGATCTTTAATCCGCTCCTAATAGATCGCTACACTAATAATATCAGACTGGAATATACTGGGGTTAAATTTGTGTATACACCTACTAAGGGAGGTTACAATATGTGCACAAAGGGAATCGTCTGGTCAAAACAACCGACAAGTAAGTGAAATACAGATAGATATCATAATACTTACAAGTTCAAAGTGTCTGCTATGGAATTCCAGGTCTCTTCTTTTATTTTCCCGTGCTTTCCCTTGATCCCCGCCCCTTTCATTTTCCCAAACAACCGATCTTCAAATTTCATTACCTCTTCTATTAGAATTATCTCCTCTTCACTTGTCCAATTAGCCCCCCGTTTCCTTTTCCCCGCTGTTATTAACCCAAGTATATCTTTTTCAGCCATTTTACAAAGAAATAACAAACAGACGACAGATATTTTATTGCGTACAAACATTACGTAAAAATTCCGCGAAAATGCGCGATATTATTAATGTAACAACTCAACTGAGTTGAGGGAAAAAAATACACCTTAACTGAGGTGATCCTCAGCGCAATTGGTGAAAGTGATTTGAGGAAAACCTCAGTTAAGGAAACCTTAAGGACTTGAGTTGAGTACTGAGGTTGAGGGAGAGGAAAGTTTGGTGACGGCGGGGCCAGGACTCTAGGATCAGGTTTCAAAATAGCCGGCTCTGCTGGTGCTTAAACTGCTCACTTATCTATTTATTAAATATATAATAACGAAAAGTCTAAATGGCCACGTACTTTAGGTATGTTATAAATAATTTAGTATCACAATTTTCAATAGGTGATTAAAGTGGCAGATATTCTTAGGGTAACGACTCATGGACCTCCGAGGATACAATCTGCATGAAACTTTTTTTTTCAAAATTGTGAAATTCATGGTTTTAGGTCTGGGGCTTAGGCCCTTTGGCAAGGCCAATATGGCTATCCATTTTAAAAATGTATTAAATGCTAGAAAGATCTACGTCTATGTGAGGAAAAAAGCGTAAAACAAATTAAATATTTTTAAATTCATGATTCTTTAGTCAGAAATTCATGTCTTAGGCCGAGGACAATATGTCCATAAAGTGAAAATGCATTAAACGTTAGAAAATCTTTTTTTTTTTTCAATCCCCCCCCCCCAAATCTACATTTTAGAAAAAAATGCAGTTTTCATGTAAAACGTTATGAGGCCCTCTACCAAAACTGATACTCATGATTCCTTTTCTAGGGGTTTAAGCCCTAGAGCAGGGTCAATATTGCCATATAATGAAAATATATAAAATACTATACAAATTCTTCTCTATAGTCTCTGACTCTCATATATTTTAAGTGGAGAACATGTATATCCTATTAACCCCTTCACGGTAACAGCGGGACTGCTCTTTAGCAGATCAAAATGACATAATTAGGTGAAATATGACGTAACGTCAATTATTTCAATTATGTCATTTAATTATCTACTTACTAAAATTTCGGTAAAGTATATCAATTTGCCCTGCAAGAGAGCAGTACTGCAGTTACCGTGAAGGGGTCTATACACAGTCAGGACGAAATATATCTCTTCTTGCGCAATATGACGTCATTCAAAGAATACTATGACGTCAGATTTCGGACTGAAATTGTTATAAAAGGTTGATTTTCCTTGGGTTTTTTTTTTATCTTTTTATCGTTATAACAAAGACAGTCGGTAAGATACCGCAGTTACCGTGAAGGGGTCTATACACAGTCAGGACGAAATATATCTCTTCTTGCGCAATATGACGTCATTCAAAGAGTACTATGACGTTAGATTTCGGACTGAAATTGTTATAAAAGGTTGATTTTCCTTGGGTTTTTTTTTTATCTTTTTATCGTTATAACAAAGACAGTCGGTAAGATACCGCAGTTACCGTGAAGGGCTCTATACACAGTCAGGACGAAATATATCTCTTCTTGCGCAATATGACGTCATTCAAAGAGTACTATGACGTTAGATTTCGGACTGAAATTGTTATAAAAGGTTGATTTTCCTTGATTTTTTTTTTATCTTTTTATCGTTATAACAAAGACAGTCGGTAAGATATAATCGTTACATGGTTTGTAGTTGGCCTAGTACGGTTTAAACAGGGTCTGTAAATCCCATTCCACATGTATATTATTATTAGTGTGACATAATCCCTGATGCCCCTTCCATCGTGTTGTCCTTGATCGGTACCTGCAGGCTGCTGAGGCTGAATGTCCTCTTGATCTGGTTCCTCCTCCTTTTCTGGCTCACGAAGAGAAATACATATGTTGTGCAAAACAGCACAAGCAACAACAATCCTGCACGCTCTATATGGTTTCATGCATACCTAAATTAAAACAAAGAATATATATATAATCTTTATATAATTGGGGTTTTTTTTTCAGCTTCAAGGTACAGAGTTTATAATAAATGAATCCTTGTACATATATTTTGAATTACATTTACTGCCACAATATAAAAAGCATAAGTAATTTTCATTTAATTAGACAGCATATCTATTTAATCTTAGCTGCAATAATGTAGCCCTCTCCCGAATTTTTTTTTTTTGGGGGGGGGGGGGGGGGGGGGGGGGGGGGGAGAGGGCTACAACTCCATAGGATCTCCGTAATGGTGCAAGTGCGGGAGTGATTCACTCCCGCAACGATTTCGTCGCATATCGTTTATAAATGACAATAACATTTGCATTTCTTACCTGAACTCAAAAGTTGTAGATGTCTATGGCATAAATTAATCCAAAAATATCAAGTATAGTCCATATATCGGTTATTTTTCGTGTATGTCAACAGCGAAAGTTGAATTTGTCCGCCATGTTTACTGACCTTGACCGGTTTTATTTTTGGACAGCCAATGATAATTCAGGAGCGGATCTTGAACTGAATATAGGAATTCCCCTATTTTAAACATAATTAACGCGGTAAATATGAATTTTCCATTATATACCATTTCCTTAAATGATGTTTTAGTGATATAACGAGGTACAGTAAGATTGATTATTTACACTAACATTCACGTTATCAAGCCCATCAAAACTCCAAGCGTACATCCCACAAAATCACGCGAGAACTGTCATGGCTGCTGAAAAAGACGACTGGTAAACATGCTGACGTGTTTTTCATTGGTTTTAGTTTATATACGGTAAATTTGTTCAACCTGAATTAAAAAATCATTTTATTTAAAGGAAGTCAAATAAAAAATCGATCTTTTCAGACCGAAGTCAGCCGCATTAAAAAATTAATTTTGCACCATTACGGAGATCCTGTGGAATTGTAGCCCTCTCCAGTAAACATCAGATATAAAAAAAATCGGAGAGGGCTACATTATTGCAGCTAATTTAATCTATATGCATGCTTTAAATCCTTAATCAAATATATAATTCGAAGGATAATTATTTCTGAGTGTAGAACATGGAACCTTCTTTTGAGACGCAAAATGCTCTTTTGATCTAGCTTTTTGTTTGTCCATAGGCACTATTGAACCTCTCCTGTGAATCATCCACAGGATATTCCCAAAAGGAGCTGCAATCTTTATACATCTTCACAATGTCTGTAACACACTGTGATAGGGGTAAAGTCGGCGCCCCACCCCGCCCCCTCCCCCCTTATGGTCCCTTTGCTTCTCTCCGATCCTCTGCAAATTTTTGCATGGCATCCCTATACATTATTCTTCATTTTTCCCTCACTTCGGCAATTGTTTTCTATGTGTTACCAACAGCATTGACCTTTTCAATAATATCCAGGCAAATAGTTTGTTTCTTTTGATTTGTAAAGGTATTTGAAAACTAACTCTCTAAAACAGAGTTGGCTTTTACCTCACTATGGATGATATTCATTTCCATAATGCTGAAATTTTGACTTCTTGCCCATTAGGACTTGGAGCAGAAGTCTGAGGCCTCAATTTTTACATCGGAAGTAGCAATGCATTATAGGTAACCAAGTGATTATCAAGTGGTTAACTTAGTTAATACAATGTTAGCTAACCATTGCGTTAAATTGCTTTTGATCAACAGAATTTAACCACTGCGTTAGCTAATCAATTGATTAGGATTTAAGAAGGCGTTATCCTAAATACTGTATTAATTTCACAACCTTTTGAAAAACCGGGCCCTGAACTATGCATTTTTTTTCTCAAATAGGGGGGTAGAGAAGATTTTCTAACATTAAATACATTTTCACTTGATGGCCACATTGGCGTTACCCTTGGACTTGAATTTCTGACAAAGGAACCAACTTTATTGGAGAGCTTCATAGACATCATAACTTTTATAAATATATGTGGGAGTCGAGATAAAGATTTTAAGGACCAGGCAAAATTTATCACAACTATGGGACCGGTTCAAACAGGCATATATGGGACAATGATTTTTTTCATAAAGGAAAAGCATGGAACAAAAACTTTTTAGTATTATAATTAAGTACCCAGGCCATGGAACGAACATTGTTTTAAAATGAGTTACAGATCGCAACTAAAGATAAATATATATTTTTTTTTTAAAAAAAACTTTTATTCTCCCCTTGTTATCCGGAACTGTCCCTAGGTACCTTGAAAATTAGAAAGCTTAATATGCAATTCTGAAAAAAGTAATGCCAATTCCAATGATATTTAAGAAAAATATGGCCATTTAAGTGAACCCATCATTTCCACTTTCCTCTATTAAACACAGAACCATAGAGTTCTCCTTCAGTAAAAAAATATTTTCTTTATCTTTATGAGGTCAATTGCTGATCAACCTCTTTAAATAAGAAACCTTATTTAATACTATTCAATATCTACATGATATTATCATTATAAAAGCATCACATCACTTTGAAATATCATTATATGTATACCCTTCCCCTACCTTTTGATTTAAAAAAAAACATTGGTTTGAAATATTTTACCCTAATATCATGAAACTTGTAACAATTTCCTCAAGTCATTTCTCACACATATTCTAAATAATCATCACAGGTGCTAAGAATTGTGTTTTCGTAATTTGAATTATTTGTAGCATTTTTATTAGACATTCCGTCCTGCATATGGTTTGTTGTTTCCATGAAAAAGGAAGCTAACAATCATTGTGTGAATATCTTGTCTATTCTGGTTTCTAGTCTCTTTTTTCAACCATGCTAAAACAGTAAGACCTACAAGTGTAATGCCTGCCTTAAATTGAAATAAAATTCAAACACATCAAGGTAGCTGGAGACGGATAAGAATTTCAAGAAAATTATACACGTGTTTCTAACATTGTTGATGCAAATTCTAGTATACAATATTAAGGTAAAAATATGCTGATTCGTGTAATCATAGCAGATGTTATGTTTACATTTGCACATCGATCCTACATTTGAAGACAATTTGAAAACAGGGGAAGGGTTTTTTTTCAACCTCGTGAATGTTAAAACATCTAAACTATCACTTTTAGACAGGAGGGAGCATTAACTTGGATATTTAGAGATTTTGTATACTTTCTAGTACTATATATATTTTCACCATATTGCAATATTGACCCTGCACTAGGGCCCGAGTTCCTGATAAAGGAACCATGACTTTCACAATTTTGGTAGAGGGCTTCATATCTATGCATTTTTTTCTCCAATGTATACTACGGGAAAAGAAAAAGATTTTTTTACGTTTATACACTTTCGCGTATTGGGCATATTGGCCCCGGTCAAGGACTTGACGTTCTGACCAAGGCAGCATGAAGTTCACAATTGGAAAGGGGCTTCATTGACAATAGGATATTTTTTTTCCAGAAGGCCACACCAATATAAATTCTTGTTCGTCGGACCGCGCGCGTTCGAGTTAAAATTGAACGATTCAAAATATATATGATATTATAATTAATCTTCTGTATCAGGCAAATTTTCTGTTCTATTCCCGCTCTTTTTTTTTGCATTTTAAATAGTTTTCTTTTATAAATCAGAAATAAGTCAAAAAATATAACCATCTGTACAGATGTATTTATGTACCACACAGAATATTTGGCTACAAAAAATAATAATTTCATTATTTAATCGTTCGCCCGCTCGTTCCTTTTATTGTTGATGTCTGACGAACAAGAAATTACATTGGTGTGGCCTAAATAGATACACACTTCGTTATCTCGAACTTTAAATAGGACTTAATTAGTTCAAGATATCTGAGTATATTAAGGGTGAACTACTTTTAAAAAAGTTGTTGGGACTTACAGATCACTTCGATATATCCATAATTGTATACGAGATAATATATTTTACGGTGTAACCGTTTGGAGGGCGAAGCAAGTATATATAAATGGGACCCTTTTATATTATTTACTGTTGACATAAACAGTTACAAACATATTATACTATATGATAGAACTAGAAGTTGCAATACTCAGCACAAGGACACTCGTCTTCAATGAAGATAACAGGATAAGGTACTGTAACATCTGGAAATTTTGAATCCTTGTCTGGAATTGGAGTAAATATTGTTCTTAGAGTTCTGTAAGAGTAAAGTCCAAGAAATGTTTTTTAAGTCGATATATTTGAACTATAATTGAAAATCTTACCTTGCTTCGTCAAGTTTTCTCCACTGTCCCATTTAATTATTCCGCCATACATGTATATTTACTTGATATTGATAAGAAAGTTACAAATGATAGGATACAAATGCAAATTTACTTTGATGCTAGACTCTATTGTGTTCAGAAATATTACATATTAGTATCTTACTCTGGTTTCATTGGCATTGCAGGAAATGGTAATGCACAAACTCCAATCAGAGACAAAAATAATTATTATGTTATTTATGTCTCTGCTCAAATAAAATGAAGTACAAATTTATATATACATAACATATTTAATCTAACAAATATGTTAAGCCACAGAAATGTTCAAATTTGTTACTGCAGTTAGTGACTGACATGTCACCGACCGCAAGTAATCAGCACAAGATAATATAATAATGATTAATGTTTCTTTCTCCTTTTTTTAATTGTTTTTGTTTTGGTTTTTATTGGGTTTTTTTTTGGGGGGGGGGGGGGGGGAGAGGGGGGGGTTCTTCTTTAAAGTGATCAAGATTATTTACTTCTTTTAAAATCCCAAGATCCTGATTCTTGGTCAGAATCATTATCTTCAATTAAAACATTTGCATTTGAATTATCAGAAGACAAACTTAAACACATTAAATGGAACCATTTGTCTAACAATTCAGAATCTGGATGTACTCCATCATATAGGTGTTTAAAAGACAATTTTACAAATTTTTTAAGACATGTTTATGTTCCTTCCTGATTTTTTCCTTTTACAAATCAAAAAATCCCTGTCCCACCGAACTGGAAAGGTGAATTGGAATAATGATGTATTAATTTCTTTATCAATCTTCCTTTAAGTATTTTTGTTGCATTTGCCTTTCTTCTGGTGTAAAAATGGAATAAAACAATTTCCCTTTTGAATTATTGAATTGCAAATACTTTTCTATGCAGGCACATGGAATACATGCTATTTTAACAAATGCATTTTCAATAGACTAGAAATAGTTGAAGAAATCCCTAAATTGTAAAATAACAGACTGTACATTTTAATCAGATCGAATGTACTGGATTTCAGTACCACCAGAGTGAGTTAGTTTACTTGTTAAATTACATATACCTCCTGCAAGAAAAATCCATATTGTAAATATTTTATATATTCTCATGATGCTGTCTACTTTTGTTTTGACCAATTCTCTGATGTCTGAAAGTTTGCCACCAGGACGAACAATCACAATATTGTCACTATGAAAGTCACATGGTACTTCTTTCTCCAAATAACTTTTTCAGTTTCGAACCTCTTGAGTCAGTTGCAAAAACTAAGTAACGCATTTTCTGCAAAAAGAAAATATTATGAAGAGAACGAAAGTTGATATAATTTTATCACAAATTCTCCAGTGTTTACCTTCCCAAAAAGACACTGAATTTGATATGGATTAACCATCTTTAATTAATTGCTGTAAAGTATCCTGCTCCATACATGCATATGCATGTTTGCCTTTAAATGGAGATTATTATAAACTTAACAAACCCAACTGTCTCTACAATGCATTGATTTTTTTAGAGAAATATAGTGGTAAGGCTATCATTACTTATGGTTATGTCAGAATAAGCCGGGTTATTGTTTTTAACCACAATAAAGCTTTTTGGACTGTGTATCTTCTAACATGATATTCTTTGGAACTTTCATTTTTTTTCCCTTTCTTTTGGCTTTTAGAATATTGATTTCAGAGGGTAGTTTGGGCAAAACTATGGCAGGTTCATTAATGTGTTGAGGGAATGTAACACAATGTCCACTAGACGCTATTCCCCCATGTTTTAACATATGGACTTTGATGGCAGGAGACATTCTACTTATCAATTGTTGTTCAACTATAATCAGGTCTTGTAATTCAGAGGGAACAGATTTTGGGTCCATGTTATAAGAGGAGAATATTTTTATGGATGTTTTCTCTTTTTCACATCTAAAACACATGTCTTGGGATGCCATTTTCTTTTCTACTCTTCTCTCATGACAGATGCTACACAAATTGAATTTGTATGCCATTTCTTTGAGTTCAAAAGAGCGTATTGCATCCATGGCAGAATTGAAATGGGGATTTTCATGCACAGGGGGTGGAGGAGGAACATCATCAACTTTTACATTCAATTTCTCTTGGGCCTTTTTAATTTGGTTCAAGTATTTCTTTTTTCTGTGATTTTTGGAGGCATTGGGCTCATTAGTTGGTCCAGGCTCATAATGAATTCCCAGTTTTCGACATTTTGTTTGTAAATCTTCTGTGACAATGCTTGATTGTGAAATAGATGATTGTGTAGAATGTGAAGGATGTAAACCTGATGTGTTTAAATTTCTTGGAGAAAAATAACTTGAAATATTTTCATTTGTCTCATCCATACCAAAGTCCGATTCAACTATCTCTACGCATTGTTCTGAGAATTGGTGGTTTTAAAAGCTTTCATTTTAGTACCCTTTTGAATAGATTTTTGTCTCTTTATTGAAGCTGTACATAACTAACTGATTTTCACAGGTTTTGAATTTGCAATGTTTTTGTTTTCATTTAAATAACCATGAGAAACCCCTTCTGTATTTTTTGACATGTCATTTCTGTTTTTGTGTAATAGCTAAAAATGCTTGTTATGCAACAGAAGATGGTTTGCTTTGTTTCAGCAGGCTCCAAGGGGCCGAATATCTCTTTACTTGAATTTTGTCTTGAAATGACTAATGGAAGATGAAAGGAATGCAAGAGATGGACATGCAGGTCAATGTTGAATAGAATTGCTGCTATCTTAACTTCAATACTAGTAGCTGTAGCCCAACCATTAAGAACAACCATTTTTTGAAAATACTTTTCTGGTGTATTTGTACCGTTGTCATATGCATTAACATAACCATTTCCTGGAACATTTCCCAGTTTTCATACACATATGTACAAATAGTGTTTCTGTAATTCTCTGTATTGTTGATATGACCATGGAATGCTAGACTTAAACAATGAAAAAAGCAGTTGCCATCACCAGGGACATGGAATAAATTGAAATTTGTATTTTCAATGAAAATGTTTCCATTTGATCTATTTAAGAGAGTGTCAAGATCAAACTGTTGAGGCTGTTCATGGGAATCTGAAGCATTGACCTGATTGGGTGACTCAATGGAAATATTGGGTTGGCAATAATCATGATCAACATGTACCGCTGTAGGCAAAGAAGGGGGTGCTCATCATTTACAACATCATTCATAACAACTTGATCTGTGTTTGATATGTAGCAAAGGTCAAGACTGATAGAATCATTTTTGCATACATTTTCACCCAAATTTTTTGTGTAATTATGCTCACTGATGTAATACTTAGCATCATTACTTGATTCTGATGAGCAAGTTGGGACATTCATTGTTCACTATAAAGCATAAAATATGAATAACATGTACTTTTCTTATTACATTAGAAATCTAATTAATTAAACCTGTTTTTCAGCAACATACAACTTATATTTTTTCGAGGTAATCCAAAAGAATTGTAATTTAAAGCAAGTATCCTATCATTTGAAATGTTATTGACAAATGTTGCTGCAAAATGTAAACACAACTGAATTATATTTTTAGAGCTTACGTTAATCCATAAAGCACGTATCCTATCATCTGAAATTTTACTGACAAATTTTGCCGCAAAATTAAACACAACTGAAACACATTTTTAAGCTAACAACGTTAATCCATAAGATTTCTCATAAAAAACACGTATCCTATCATTTGAAAGTTAACCGACAAATGTTGCTGCAAAATATAAACACAACAACGTGTTCTGTCTCTAGCACCGCCCAGGAAATAAATCGAGCCAATGAAACTGCTTCGGTAAACATGAAAGGTCGTCGGCAGACGATAGATGTAAGTTTTAACCAATCAGATTTCTTAATATTCATTGGATCGATTATGTGCGATTTTTTCAAAGGTAAACGTGGTAGAAGAAATTTTTTTTCTGTCTTTGTGAAAATATCTTACAAGACAACACAGAGTATATTGGGTGTATTTATTGCTTATTTTACAACATAAACAATTATCGCCTAACGTGAAGTTAGTACGATATTCAAATTCAACATGGATGCCGGTGATGTCACTGCGCGTGAAGTTATTCTTTTTTCCTCCATCTTGGAAAAGTTTTTCAACTTTATAGGTAGAGTGTAATCTCTTTTTTTAGACATATATACACGTGTTGTCTATAGGGAGAGCTTCGCTAAAGGGCCCGTGAGAGGGATTCGCCCTCTAACAGTATTCGAGATATCGAAGTTAACTGTATAAGATTAAGAACCACGAATTTCACAATTTTGGAAAAGGTCTTTATTATATATTAGAATTATGCATTTATTTTCATCTTTTCTCAAATATATATTGGGGTAGAAAATGATTTCTACCATTTAGTACAATTTCACTATGTAGCCATATTGGCCTTTCCCTAAGGCTTGAATTTTGACAAAGAAACGACAAATTTCTCAATTTTATTGGAAGGCTTCTATATGTATTTTTAAATATTTATGGGAGTAGAGAATAAGATTTTTATACCCCCCGCAAACACAGTTTGGGGGGGGGGGGTATATAGGAATCACCTTGTCCGTCCGTCCGTCTGTGCAATCGTGTCCGGTCCATATCTTTCTTATGGAGAAACATTGGAAGTTCTTACTTCACACAAAGATTGCTTATGACATAAGGGTGTGTCATGACCTTTACCCAAGGTCATGCGAGCAAGGGCATGGTCACTGGCAGAAAAATGCCAAATTCTTGTCCGGTCCATATCTTTCTTATGGTGAAAAATTGGAAATTCTTACTTCACACAAAGATTGCTTATGACCTAAGGGTGTGTCATGACCTAGACCCAAGGTCATTTTGGCAAGGTCACTGGCAGAAAAAGTGCAAAATTCTGGTCCATATCTTCCTTATTGAGAAGCATCGAATGTTCTTACTTCACACAACTATTGCTTATGATTAAAGGGTGTGTCATGAACTTGACCCAAGGTCAATTGAGGAAAGTCATTGTTTCAAAAATGCTAAATTCTGTCTGTGGCATGTCTTGTATTAATGGAAATATTAGAAGCTAAAATTTGACACAAAGCGTGCTCTTCTCAGGCCACATTAAATTATTTTTAGATTCTCATCCCCGACTCTCTGAAAATGGCCTGCCCTGATGAAATTTTTTATGGGGGGAAAAAATGTGTGGAAAAAAAATTTCGGAAAAAATCGGGCTCTGTATACCAATAATTTAAAATGTTTAAATATTAAATGGCTGCTTGACATGTGGATTTCGTTTGATTCGAGTCATGGTTGTTAACGGAACGATGCAAATGTCCGAATGCATTAAAAGTTAACTTAAAATAAAATGGAATTTAAGGATAGAAATTGGTTTGTTTACTCCTATTAGCATTAACAGTTTTAAAAAATAGAGCATTTGTTATTTATAGAAAATGGACAGTGAAAGAGATTCATCCAATATTTTCTATAATAGCAAAAATACACGCTTTATGATTTTTTTCTCAGCGGGGGACATCAATTGTGAGCTTGCTCACAGTACCTCTAGTTTTTATTGCGTGGACCCTGAGGTCCACGCAGAAAATATATAAGCGAGGTTAAACCGGATGCTATGGGGGAAAATTCAGCCTGCACATGAGCTAGCCTGTTCCTGTGCGTAATGGGTAGCTCAGGGAACCTGGCTAGAATACGTTTATCTGAATCGGGATTCCGTATGCACATAGTACAGAAACAATTAGTGTTCCGTTTACAGAAAATTTTGGCATGTGATATGAACTATCATTATTATGAAATAAGTTAATGTTATGCCGAAATTACAACATGCATCAAATGGCATAATTTACATTGTTGTGTTGTTTTCCGAACACGCATGTAACTTAGCTTTACTTTTACAGTACGGGAGGCTAGAGTACTTCCCACTAAAAAATTTTAAGCATTTAAGTATGATTGAATAATTATGTCACTGTATAAAAGTTTAAATCTCAAGAAAAATGCATCAAAATATGAAATTTTTAATTTACACAAAGCTGTCACTGCATAGTTAATTAACAAAGTAGTGCGAATCGTAATGTGTGCGCTAATAGTAGAATTCACCGAATGCCTGATACTATACATGCAAACTTCATTCATAGATAAATCATAATTATTTTAGAAGTATAAACCCTTTAAATTCTGAGATAAAAAGTTAGGGCTATACATACATGTAAACATAATACAACGTACAAATTAAGAGGTTAAAAGCAGAAGGCTAGAGTCGGTGGAATCTCTGATAATCTTAAGGCTTTCACGTTTTCGTTGGAAACAAATGCAAATGGTCCACGTATTGTAGTCCTTTTTTAAAGGCTAGCACACGTTTATCTGAATCGGGATCGGGATTCCGTGATATATGCACACATAAGTTCAAAGGCGCTGTAATTGTAAAGTTGTCGGTAAACAAGACAGAAACAAAGTATTCCTGTTAAAGAAATGATTGGCGTGTGATATGAACTATCAGTATTATGAATTAAGTTAATGTTATGCCGAAACTACAACATGCATCAAATAGCATAATTTGCAATGTTTTGTTTTTTCCAAATACACATGTAACTTAACTTTACTTTTATAGTATGCGAGGCTAGAGAACTCCCCGATTAAATTGTTTTCAGCATTTAAGTATGATTGAATAATTATGTCACCGTGTAAAAGTTTAAATCTCAAGAAAAATGCATCAAAATATGAATTTTTTAATTTACACAAAGCTGTCACTGCATAGTTAACAAAGTAGTGCGAATCGTAATGTGTGCGCAATAGTAGAGTTCACCGAATGCCTGATACTATACATGCAAACTTTATTCATAGATAGATCATAATTATTTTAGAAGTATGAATCCTTTAAATTCTGAGATAAAAAGTCGGGGCTATACATACATGTACATGTTTCCGTCATACAACGTACAAATTTAGTGGTTAAAGGCAAAAAGGCTAGAGTCGGTGGAATCTCTGATAATCTTAAGGCTTACACGTTTTCGTTGGAAACACATGCAAATGGTCCACGTATTGTAGTCCTTTTTTTTAAAGGACAGCAACTTGTTTCACCTATACTGGCCCAGCACTATGATCTTAACCTGACTTACGGGTCATAAACTTCATTATATAGAAAAATTTATGAACTTCATTATAACTATGCATTATTTTTTCTTAAATATAAATGGAAGTAAAGAAAAAGATTTTTCAACATTTAAAGGGGCATGGTCACGATTTTGGTAAAAAAAAATTATTTTTTTCGATTTTAATGCTTACAATGCTTCAATAAGGCATTTTAAACCGGCAACTAAAATTTGAGTGTCATTTGTTGAGTTATAAGCGAGTTACAGAGCCGAAAATTCTTCGCTATGTAAACAAAGCTTTTGTTTACATTTTGAATGTTAAAGTGAAAATTCCAGTTTTAGACTTCAAATGCATGCGTCAATCGCTAGGAACTGTTTATTTTTGCTTAAAATGAATAAGGAAATAGACAAATCAGCTTGATAAAAATTTATAATGTTATATTGAACCTATGTAAACAAAAACAGGGCACGAGCCTTGTTTACATGACGAAGAATTGTGAGCCCTGTATTTTGCTTAAAACTCATCGACTGGCACCCAAATTGCATTTGATCATTAAAAATACATTCCTTAAGCATTGTAAATAATAAAATCAGAAAAAGAAAATTTGACCAAAATCGTGACCATACCCCTTTAAGACATTTTCACTTATGGCCATATTGGCCACGACCTAGGGCCTGGCTTCAGGATCATGAAGCAGTCTTAGACTTACGTCACATTTTGTACAGTGTCTTTTCGTGATTTGAATAAAATGGAATGCTATTAAAACATGTCTCAATATGACGGTGATATTTACAAATTTGAAGCGTAATTCTACCATATATTGCATTTTTATGAATTATTGAAATCTTGACTTAAGTCTAAAAAGTCTTTATGATCCCAAAGCCTGAAGCCTAGGATTCAAGGGTCATTTTCAGAATTTCTGTAGAGAGTTTCAGGGGCACCATAACTACGCATTTCGGTCTTTTTTACTTGTGTTGGAGGAGAGAAAATTTTTTGAATGTTAAGTCTTTTGTTGCACATTTGGTCCTGTCAATGAGGCCCTAGGTGTGGTATAGTCATGCATTTTACTATTAGACGTGCGAGCTATTTGATTTGATTTACTATCATGACTTTAAAACTTGTTGAATACATGAAGAATAATCATACATTTTACACAACTTAAAGACCAAGTTTGATAGTTAATTGCTCAGAATTAATAAGTTACTTACTGGTTCCTGCTGAGGAAATTGTGACCTCGGGCTAATGAGGGATTTTTGAAAAGTACAAAAAAAAACACATTATGAGTTAAAATTGTTACATAAAATGAGTTTGTTTAAAAAAAATCTTTACCAATCTCTTTTTCTGCAGGCGAGTACTGATGCGGGGGGACGTAATAACTGATGTCCAAGTATGCCTACAATTTTAAGTCTTTCCCATTTCTATTATTGCAGGCGAGTACTGATGCGGGGGGACATAATAACTGATGTCCATATATGCCAACAATTTAAGACTTTACTATGTCTATTTCTGCAGGCGAGTACTTGTGCGGGCGGGGGAGGGGGGGGGGGGCGTAATAACTGATGTCCAAGTATGTCTACAATTTAAGACTTTACTATTTCTGCAGGCGAGTACTGGTGAGGAGAGACATCATAACTGATGTCCAAGTATGCCTACAAATTAAGTCTTTCCCATCTCTATATCTATAGGACGAGTACTGGTGTGGGGGAACATGAGAACTAACGTCCAAATATGCAAACAAAGGTAAGACATCGCATTTAAACTTGCCTGCATATTAAGGTATAATACGTAAAGATATTCAGATACACGGAAAATATTTGTAAACTAAAATTCTAACAACAGAGTATACATCTATATGCCTGATCATAGTCATGATCTTTGATCCTGCTGAAATCTGAATCTACTAGCTTTTTCAAGCATTTCTACATATAACATTTTAGTACTGTACAGAAAAATTAAGCTCACAATGTTAGCTACAATGTCGTTTAGAAAGAATGAAATGCATCTAATTCTCTTTTTTTAAGGATAGTAGAAACCGGCAAGTGAATGAAATATGACGCAAGAATATAACAAGGAAAAGAAAATGCACAGTTCAAAAGTTTCTGTTTCACAAGGCTTTAGCGCTTTTTTGAATTTAACATCGGTCAAGCTGATCTGTATATTTTCTTATTTATTTTAAGTATATATATATATACAGTTCCTTAACACATTTATTTTAGGTCTAAAACTTGGAATTTTTACTTGAATATTTAAGATGTTACAACAGCTGCTGTTTACGTAGTAGAGAATTGTAACCTCTTTAACTTGCTTATAGCTCAATGAATGACACTGAAATGTTGGTTGCATATTAAAATTGCCTAATTAAAGCATTGTAAACATTTAAATCGGAAAATAATTTTTGACCAAAATCGGGACCATGTCCCTTTTTATTGACCGACTGCATCTTCTTTGAAGGGAGTGCTGGGAATCTGGATCGGCTTCTTTCTCTAGTGAACAAGATAGGAATCTTTTCCATCTTTCTACTCGATGTATATCTCTACTCCTGAAGCCACTGGTCTGTGTGGTTGCACAACAACACCTAGGCGGTAAAAGTTATTTGGTGTTCTTCGTGGATATTTTGCTTGGCTCCTGGAGTTGGAGGTCTGTCTGGCAATGGGGTTAAACCGTTCTGTAGCATATTCTTCAAGCGTCTTGTTTAGATCTTGACGTATAACCTTGATAATTAAGTTATAATGATACATACTTGGATTACAGCAGGGATGGCTTTGCTTCTGTTGGTAGGCCTTTCGATGTCGTCTTTTACCAAATCAACAACTTTGCTCAGGTTCCTTCTTAGAAGTCGGTGCCTTTCGATAACCTCTCTGTCGTTGAGATAATTTTAAGGATTGTTTCTTGGGCTCCGTACCATTTTCAATGATTTTCTTCAATTTTAAGGGTAAGTGACACATAATCACATTTTCTGCAGGAAAACGGAACTTGATCTTTTGTCACATTAGCCTTTAGATAATTTTTGATAGCATATTTCTTACTCTGTTCAATATAGTCATAAAGACCACACTCGAGGACTCTCCTCTCCTTCTCTGCTTAAGAAATATCCATGGTATAATATAAATTTTACAGATAATAACGGTAAGTACATGTATAAATATACCTCTGTATATAAATATTGTGAATTCATTCTCCTTGTTTTCTTATGCACCCGTAGCTGTAGTCTTTTATAATTGACAATTTGTCCTTGACAGATATAGACATATTATTTATAGAATGTTATTCATCATGTACAAAATATTTAGTATTTAATATAAAATTTTAAGGAAACTTCTAGAATTTCTTCACAGCAGTCTTCATCCATTCCAATTCATCTCCTTGATATTACCTTAATTTTTGTCATGATGAACTATTCTCCGAGTTACCTTTTCATTTGTTTAAACTCTTAAAAATCATACGACTCTTGTAGGATAAGAAATTGTCCATGGTATTTAAACAGTTTCCTGCTTTCCACGTCAACTTGGGGCTGCTCGTGTAGCATCAAGACAAGATCTCCAGGACTATACAAGTTTTAGGACATTTTTGCATCATATTTTTCTTTTTATACTTTTGCTGACATTTGTAGTTTTCTTCTGATAAGCTGAGCTTCATAAAAACTATTAGACAAATTGCCTATATACTTAAGAAGAGATCTCATTAATTTCATTCGGACAACTGTGTCCCTTTGATATGGGTTTTAATCGTGCTAACTAGAGTTCCGTATAGAAATTTTCTTCGGTACCGCTTAAAGAATGAGATCAGAAAGAAAGACAGAAAGGGTTTGGTTCTTATAGAACGGATTTTTAGGTCACCATACTCAGATGACCTATTGCTATCCGTTTTCGTCCGTCGTCGTGCGTTAACAATTTTACATTTTTAACTTCTTCTTAAAAACTAAATTGTTACCATATTTGGTGTAAGACATCTCTATGGTAAGAGGAATCTAAATTGTGAAATTCATGGCTCAACCACCCCCGGGTCACCACAGGTATGACCAAATATGCCCTAAAAAGCCAAATTTTCAAAAATCTTTTTCTCTACTCCCATATCTATTTGTTAAAAACTAAATCCATGAAGCCCTCTACCAAAATTGTGAAATTCATGACCCCTGTGTCAGGGATTCTGGCTCTAGGGTGGGGCCATATAGTTAAAATGTATTAAATCTTTAAAAAAATCTTTTTACTCCCACACATGTGGGCCAAAAACTGAATACATGGTTATGATGTCCCCTCTACCAAAATTGTGAAATTCTCGACCCCTTGGTCAGGGGTCCAGGACATGGGGGGAGGGGGGGGGGGGGCAATATAGTGTTAATGCATATAATGTTTAAAAATCTTCTCGATTTCAATTCATGATTTTGTAGACCAGATCTTAAAGTTTTTCACCAAAATTATAGGTTTCATAGTTCTTTTTGTTAGATTTCAGGCGCCAGGGAGGTGGTCGTCATTACAAATTTATAATTTTTCTACTCCAGAATGAAACCTAATTAAATGCATATATGAGACTCCTCGACAAGTTTGTGTATGGGTTTTATGCTACTCAGGTGACCGTTAAGGCCAATAGGCCTCTTGTTAACTAGACGGTGTGAAAGATACACAGTTAAATTATAGATATAGTGTATGGGAATTGGTTCAGAAATCAGTTCCAAACTGGACTAGTAACTTTAGTTAACTGTTCTAATCACCATGCATACGTGTGTACAAATATTAATAACATATGGATTGATGTCTAGTTCATGTTAAATGAACACTCAAAACACAGATCACTAACTATGAGTGAGCAAGATAAAACATCCAACGGGTGTAACGGACAGATATATATTGTTAGATAGGGAAGATATTCACTTCCAATCAATGATTTCCCTTATAACTCTGCTAATGATGAAATGAGGGGATCTGGAGATGTCACAATTCAGACTGCAAAACATTTTTGTACCCGAACTCCAGTTCACTTTTAGTAGACTAAAACCTAAGTACAGTATTAGAAGATATGAAGAGAGTTTTGAACATAATTCAATCAAACGTGTTTGTACGGTCAAAAAATCTTTAAAAACAGTCAGACAGATGCCATCCTGCCAAAACCTCAGGTTAGACAAAAATGCAATAGAAGAGCAAAGCTACAAATAAAAATTAGAAACGTGCAAGACACAAAGAGAAAAATTCCCCGCTCACTAATGACACTAGCTGTATCGGCATCTCACCTTCTTCTGATGAAGGAAGTGTATCTAGCTACTCCTAGTTAGTAACGCATAATGAACTTCAAAGAAAATATACTCAAAAGTTGCCAACATTTTATGTTCAGGAAAAAGAAAAATGGATTGTATGGAAAGGAAGATTTGAAGGAGTAGCAGACAAAGTAAACTGGTCAGATAATAAGAGATTTGATGAATATTATCCAGAATGCAAGACGGGGCAAGATAAGTTGTCTTCGAGCAGCTCACTAAGGATGTTAAAGGGGCATGGTCACGATTTTGGTCAAATTCTACTTTTCTGTTTTTATTATTTACAGTGCTTTTAAAATGCATTTCTATTGATCAAATAAATTTTGAGAGTCGTTCGTAGAGTTACAAGCAAGATACAGGGCTCACAATTCTTTGTCATGTAAATAAGGCTCGTGCTCTGTTTCTGTTTACATAGGTTCAATTTACCAGTAAAAATCTTTTTCCAGCTTATTTTATCTTTTTATCTATTTTATACGTTTAACACATTTGTTTTAGGTTTAAATCTGAAGTTTTTACTTCAACGTTCAAATGTGAACAAACGCTTTGTTTACATAGCGAAGAATTTCAAGCTCTGTAACTCGATTATAACTCAAATAAAGACACTCAAATTCCGGTTGCCTAATAAAAATGCCTTTCTGAAGCACTGTAAATATTAAAATCGGAAAATTAATTTTTGACCAAAATCGTGACCATGCCCCTTTAAATCCGACTACAAAAAGCGTATTTAACCGGACAACAGATACAGAGAAGTAGAAACTAAAAAGTCTCATAGAAGCTAAGTTTAGTAACAGAAGACAAAAAAAAACACCTAATGAGCCTATAGAAGTATTTACAGCAAAACTTAAGAAAATGTATGCAAAAGCATACTCTAGTCGAGATGAAAACACAAAAAGAGAGAATCTACTCAGAAAATTCTTTGATGGTCTAAATGATTAGAGAATCCAATATTCCAAGTTGAATTAATATATCACCATATTGGACTCCACTTGAATACAGGGTATAAGTACACCTTGTAGTTTAAGAATTCCTTGACTAAGGTAATATCCGCAAAAATCTATTTGTTTGTTTTGTTAAACATCCACCCCCAAAAGACAATTGCCGTCTATTTTAGCAACAATATAATAATAATTGAAAGTAAATTCTGCTTCAAATTCATGCCACAAGCATTTGAAACACCAATTGTATCTCCAACTTTAGGTCTATTCTTGTTCTGTTTATGGACTTTATTTGACATGAAAGTTATTGAAGCACCTGTGTCATTTGTAAAAGCAACAGAGACATCATCGACTTTGATTCCATGACATGTTTCAAAATTACTTACATTATCTTTACAAATCCAGGTAGGTCTTCTTTTAAAGCTTGCTCTTGGATTGTCTCTTGACCCACAGGTACGATCCCCTGAAGTTCTAGGTAAACTGCTGAGATACCGTTCCAGTCTTATTGTTTGGCTGGGATGTGGACATATGAAATGGAGTTCTGAAATGCTGTTGATCTTTGTTTGGGCGGTCAGTGAGTAGATAAATCCTTTATTCATGTGTAGTAAAATAATAAATGCAAAAGAGTTACAGCTGCAGATGACTATACTATTCCTATTGTAAAAAAAGATTATGGAAACCTTGGTAGAGAGAGTGGATGTTATCCTCGGAACCTATGGATTTTATTACAGAACCAAGTAAAATTTTCGTTCGATATGAGTAATTGATGCGAACACTTTCGTGGATACAGCCAAAAATGGATCAATATTTTTACGAAAACTTAACTCGACTTGTGACGAAATAAATTCCTCTGTGAAACTGTTCTCAATGACGATGGACAGAATGACATAAATACCTGAACATTTAACAGAACTGCATGAAAAATTATTGAAGGACTATGATTTAGATCAGACTTCTCAGATTTCTTGACTTGCTATTGGAATATCAAGATACATTTTTAAAGAACGATCTAACCTTGGTTTAATTCCTGCAGATGAGCATATCATAGATACTAGTAATGCTATACCAATAAAGTTTTCTCTAAGAAGAGCTGCATTTGATTTTGAAGCAAACACCCAATCACCAGGATCCGCCAAAGCGTGTCCACTTCCTTTCTTTCATTTTTGCTAATTCGGGCTGGTTTATCGAAAATGGTAGTAGGTTTTAATTTTATTCACAATAAATATTCATCAGGTAAAATTCAGTTATAGTGTACGAGCATCATCTCACACGTGTTTGAAATGCCAAAGAGTAAGCAGTTACTCTGTTGCAGGCATTTTGTTGTTAATTGGCAAAATGTTTTAGTTTATAAGTGTAGATACCGTCCAGGATAAAGCAAAGAAGTGCAGATGCATTATTTCGATGTCCTAACCCCAAAGACTGTCAATGTTCCAACTTTGATATAGTCTAGAACAATAAAATTGTGGACTATGTAAATAAAAATTGTACAAAACGCAAGGAAGATACCCCATAGAGAAAGATGGACAAAAAATGCCGTTGAAGTAAGTGCAGTCACCAGAAATCAACTAAAAGCTGTTCAAATTTGTATGAGGGATGACATTTATATACCTGTCAACATGGAACATATACAAAAGGTTGACCCAGATCTAAAAAAATTTAACTTGCACCAACTCTAGTTATGTCTCCATTGTTTTGTCGATTTTCTTATTCTTCTTCGTCCAATTTCTTTCAAATAGAGTGAAGTATAAAGCTTTAATATTTTCATTATTCTGTGTGGGTCATGTGGGGAATCGACTTGGCGGAAAATATGTAAGAAGAGTGGCAATATTCAAATTCAATGTGTTTTTTGTGTACTCATCACCGTCAAACGGACCTGGATACGGATGTGCCCAAGGACAAAATAATCTGTAGGCTAACCCCTACTACAGATTACGGAAAATATATATTATGGGATAATTAAAGAGGGTTAGTCTTGAGAGGGTAAGTTACAAATATACGTACATGTATATCGTGTACTTTGTGACCTTTAGGCTAAGCACCCTTTTTTATGACCCCCTTCGAAAAAGGAAGGGCATATTGCTTTGCTGCTGTCTGTCAGTCGGTCGGTCCACTAACAGTTTCTGTTCATTTTCTTTGCAGAGGATGAACTTATTGAAATGAAATTTGGTATACAGGTTTATCATGATAATATCTAGGTCAAGTTCGATATTGGGTACGATCGAGCAATTTTCGGCAGAGTTATGGCCCTTGGACGTAGAAAAATTCCAGTTATTTGCAGTTTCTGCTCATTTTCTTCGCAGAAGATGAACATATTGAAATGAAATTTGGTATACAGATTTATCATGATAATATCTTGGTCAAGATCGATATTGGCTACGATCGAGCAATTTTTGACAGAGTTATGGCTCTTGGACGTAGACAAATTCCAGTTATTTGCAGTTTCCGCTCATTTTCTTTGCAAAGGATGAACTTATTGAAATGAAATTTGGTATACAGATTTATCATGATAATATCTAGGTCAAGTTCGATATTGGGAACGATCGAGCAATTTTCGACAGAGTTAGAGCCCTTGGACGTAGAAAAATTCCAGTTATTTGCAGTTTCTGCTCATTTTCTTCGCAAAGATAAACATATTGAAATAAAATTTGGTATACAGGTTTATCATGATAATATCTAGGTCAAGTTCGATATTGGCTACGATCGAGCAATTTTTGACAGAGTTATGGCTCTTGGACGTAGAAAAATTTCAGTTATTTGCAGTTTCCGCTCATTTTCTTCGCAGAGAGTGCACATATTATGAAATTCAGTATACAGGTTTATCTTAATAATATCCAGGTCAAGATTAATTTTGGGAATGATAGATCAACTTTCGACAGAGTTATGCCCCTTGGACTTCGAAAAATTCCAAATATTCGCAGTTTACGTTCATTTTCTTTGTGGATGTTCCAAGGGAGGGGGCATAAGTGTTTCACAAACATCTCTTGTTGTACTTGGTTGACATACCTATCGTAATTTTGTAGTTGATCTCGAATCCTCCACAGCCATCTCTCTTTCCACTTGTAATTTTTTTTTTCTGGTGGTGTTGCAAGAACGGCACGATAGCGTAAACACGCTTGCCAATCCATACAGTTTTTCGGAAAAATGTCCCGGATATGAAGCGATGTTCCACACTTTTGACATACCATTTGGTCAGTCATATGTTGAATTTCAAAGACACGACGGCCCAATGTGCATTTATTATTGTCGTTTATTTTTGTTTCCGAGTTGGCCACCAGAAAGTTCTCTTGAATTTTCTCTTCGTTTTCTAATTTATCTACGTGTTTTGAATAACTGTGATCTGTAATTTTATCTTTTTCCTGATTTTTAACGTTAAATGAATAAAATTTATGAAAGTCTTGAAGTTTCTTAGCCTTTTAGTAATGAATTTACCGTTTTTGTCACGTTGGATGACGTCTGCCATTATTCTAAGCGTCGGGCACGGACTGACGTAATAACGTGACGCATGAATAACGTTAGGCAGCGTGGTATGGATCATTACCTTAAATACCCATTGACATTAAGACTTTAAACATAGAACATATGTAGATGGTATTGAGAAGGAGTGCACGCAACCAAAATTTTTGACCTTGACCTAATTTCGTTCTTCAAGGTCAAGCGTTTTATAAAAAAAATTGTCCGAACCATAACACAAGACGCCTTCAACATACAGACTTTTAATTTGTATCGTAGATAGATGGTATATAATCTATCTGAATTCTAGCAAATTTTGGACCTTGACCTAAAATTTTTATTTCAAGGTCAAATTAGAAAAAACTTCGTTGTTCATCTCTTGAATATACTTTTACAGAATAACTTCAAACTTTAAACAAAAAACAATAATAATACACTGAGATGTACTATTGATTAATATTTGACCTTGACCTTGTTTTTACTCAATGTAGAATTATGAAAAAAATAATATTATTTTGTCACGTGTACAAAAACAAAACAAAAAACAATACCCACTTGTTTAATATTTGCGAAGTTTCAAGAAAGTCTACCATCTGGTTCTTTTTAGGGGCCATCTCAAAATACAGGTACATTTACTATAGGAATATCTTTAAGTTTTTTCCGCACTTCGAAGCAAATTCTAAAAAATACAATAGCGATTTTCCTGAAATTGCAACATGTGATTGGTAATATCATTTTCTACCTTATCTGTAAGAAATACTCAATTCTATCGTCTGGTTTTTAGTGGATACCATCTCAAACCATCGAAATGTGGCAATTTTTGCTATGTTTTCGGAGTTTTACAAATATATATAGGAACAATGTTAAAAAATTAAATACAATAACCCTAAGGATAGCATTTAATTTGTATATAAAATTTCAAAGGCGTACGATTTTAATTTTTATGTTATTTTTTTATAACGTATTCATACCATTAGTCATTAAAGCACAATTACAACGTTCGTGTATCGTACAACGGAAAAAACACATCGTTTGAAATATAAAATTTTCTTTTAAGAAATTAAAAAAGTGTTATCTGTATTTGGCTTTATATTGTGTTCAAGTTAATAAATGGTATTGAAAAAAAAATCATAAAAGGTGTAAATACAATTGTATTTTACTTGAATGTGCAAAGACAGAACGGTGTAACCAAGAACGCAGATTGACTGTTTAAAAAATGATATATTTAGCGTCTTGGCAAAAAGTGTAGGACGAGTTCATCGTGCATCGTGAGCAGATACCTTTGATCTAACATCTTCGGTTAATACAAAAGGTGAATAAATGGAATGGAACAATATGATGCGATTTTAGTTTTGATGTGAATAACTATCCGGAATGGGGTGCCAAGGAACGCGGTTTAACTATAATTTAACGTCATGGCGAAAATGTAGGGCGAATTTAATGAGATACTTTGGCTCTGGCAGCTTTTGCTTAAAATGTGCAAATAAATATATTTACATCTACCACGTATTATTTCCTCTATTTCTTACGGAAACTTATATAGTTCATTCATAGCTTTATAGAAACAGCCAGACTGAATTCTACACGCCCCTTTTATCGATTGGTCGAAATCTACAGCGGCTGAAACTGACAGGACTGAAATTGACACGCCCTTTTTATCGATTGGTCGAAACCTACAGAGACCTAAGAAAAATTCCGGACTGCACGAAATAATCATGATGATGTCAGACTCAAAGTCTCACATGAGACGATTTGACTGTTTCTTTTAGCCAACGTACTTATTAATATTAATTTAGTGAATTTTACTGACTTTTCATAATCAATTTGTTCGTTAGTTAAAAGAAAAATGTTGATATGCTTCCTATGATGATTCATGCGGGTTATGAAAGTAGCGATTATTGCAGAAAAAGAGCTTTACATAACCCGCTAACGTGGGTTATATGTATTTTTGTCTGCAATGATCGCCACCTTCATATCCCGAATGAATTATCAAAGAAAGCATTTTATTGTTTAAATGAATACACTAGCGCTTTTTAATTTCAAAAATTTACATTTTTAAACCACGACTGATTGGGTATAGTAAACTGTATACATTAATTTGTAAAAATGAATGTATATTAATTGTGCCCTGCGTCTATATATGAGTAAATGATGTATTAATGTATACATAAATGAAACTAGAAACAGTGATGTGGAATGGGGGCTGACAACCTTTTTACAAACAGTCTTTTATCTTTAAATCTTTAACATTTTTTGGAACAAATTACCAACTCACTGGTTTGAAGTAAAACAGTTTAATTCTTATATTTTCCCAGTCATTTGCAACCAAAAAAAATCAGGTCACTTACATGTATCATCCATTTCAGTTTAGATTTTTCAACTCTGTCCGCTGCTATGCAGTTGGATGTGGTTTTTTTTTTAGTTTTCAAGAATATGTTAAGAAAGCAATGCGAAAATACGGACAAAGCACATGTATATACAAAAATTAACAACAAATTGAAAAGTTTTTAAAAAAAATAGAAAATCACATTATCTAAGAAAAGACAAACAAGTCTTTCTACACAATTCTTTCAATATACATGTGCATGTATATATGCCGGCATATTTTTTGCATTCATTTTTTAAATTTTTTTTATTTTCACGAATTTTCCCCAGAAAATGTTTAAAAAAAAAAAATTAATGATTGAAATCGTGAACGACTTATCTCTCTTTCGACCATGCCTACTTTCGATTTATACGTACAAGCTAACAATTTAAAAAACAAGATGGAGGAAGTTCGGAAAGCTGCGGAGGAAAAAAGACGGGAATTGGTGATTAGTGGCCAAACGGCCAGTAAATTCATTGAGGAGAATGGATTAGACGATGAACTTTATCACTTGACTTGTCTAAATTATCTGAGTATATCAAAGACATGTTTAAGACAACTGTCGCCAAAATTAGGAAACCTGGTAAATTTGACCAACTTGGTATTGCACAACAACCAACTTACGGCACTACCTGGGGAGATACAGGCCTTGTCAAAGCTAAAGTTCTTTGATGTATCTAACAACCAAATAGAAGAGATGCCAGAATCTATCAGTAATCTCTCAGAATTGGAGTCTCTAAATGTTAGTGTGAATAAGCTTAGTTCTTTTCCACCTGTTGGGAACTTGAAATCTCTCCATATATTTAATGTTGCTCACAACAGTTTAACAGAATTACCAGAGGGAATATTCAATCCTAAACTTGTTCATCTTAGTCAGATTATTGCAGGAAATAATGAAATTGAATTGTTGTCCCCAAATGTAACGGAATTGCCGCATTTAAATATGTTGGATATGTCTAACAATAAACTAAAAGAAGTTCCCGCTGAGCTTAGTGAGTGTCCCAAGCTCAAAGAACTCAATTTAAAAGGAAACAAATTCTCAGATCGGAGATTTGGAAAACTGGTCGAGCAATGTGCCACCAAGTCTGTCATGGAATACCTAAGTAATAATTTGAAGAAAGAGAGAGCAAAGAATTCTGACAAGAAAGGCAAAGGAAAGAGTAAAGAGAAAAAAAAGAAAGGACAGAAGGCCGACGATGATGATGTAGAATTCTTGACGGACACCATTGATGTTTTGCACTTCCCCGATGACGACGATGGCTTGGTTGTATCAATTACCCCTGCAGTTCTGTCTGTGAGACCATACATTGTGTGCTGTATTGTCAAAAATCTAGACTTGCAGAAAACGGCCAATAGTTTCAAGCAATTCATCACATTGCAGGTTTCAAAACCATTTGATACTATTTCTCTTTTTCTTTATTTGCCATTTATGTTTATGTTAATACTTTAATATGATTGTCTATTAATGTTTATTTTTTTTTGGCAGACCAAACTTCATGACACTCTTTGTAATAAAAGACAAGCAGCGACCATTGCTACGCATGATTTGAGCAGTGTGAAGGGTCCATTGAAGTTTGATGCCCAATTCCCTCCTCTACTGATGGTATGTACATTGAACGTTGATCAATTGTACAAGTCCTTGAAAAATATGCGGCAACCAACTTATTTATTAATCAAAAGCATTAGATCATTAAAGAATTCAATACTCAGAGATAAACAATGAGCAGAATAAGAGGTAGAAAAACATTGAGATAGAATCGAAATACTAACAATGTCTTACAACTAGGCAGTCCCAAACCTTTAGGTTGTTTTGCACCGAAAAATATTGAATGCTTGGTATCAGGCCTATGGTATACATACATTTATAAAAACATTTTAAAAATCGGCTTATGTTAAATAGACAACGATTGAAAAGCCTAAGATATTGGTTCTGGAAGGAATGTAGCATGTATAGATTAATTACTTTGGGTGCAGATGAACTTTAAATCTCGTTCTCATTATAATCCTGTATTGATTGCTAGACAAATTTATTGCCAATAAATCAACCATGAATGGGTGAAGGTCTTTGAATATTGCCTTTATACTTCAAAATAATGATGCTTTTTAGAGAGATCAGAAGCTACCAGTATATGCTGTTATCAATTTTTTTCATGAACGACCTCTTAAATAGATCCAAAAAACATATTGTCAAACTGATAAAATGTACATAATAAAGTATTAAAAAATTATTTTTTGCTTTTATGTTTTCATTAAAGTAATGTCATGAAATAATTTTTTTCTTTCAATGGTTTACTCAGTTGAAGCAAGGCATCGGTTCTCTCTTTCAACCATTCTTTGAAGTGGATGATAATTTGATATTAGAAGTGTAATAATTTAAAAGTATGGTATGACAGGCTCTTATCAATAGTTGCAATTAGAAGATGAATGGGTAATCAAATGTAATCACAAACAGTTATTAACTTTCATGTCTATTGTATTTACCTGTATCTATCATATAAGCGTTTAAGTTTTGATTACTTATCAAGCTGGAAGTAATTGAACTAGTAATAATTACAGGTTAAGTTATGTAGGCATCTCAAGAATTAATCTGTTTTGTAATAAGATAAGCACTTTATAATATGAACCTTTAGATTTTATTTGGCATCATAAACAGTAAAATCATTGATTAGTTAGACACTAGTGTGATTTTTTGTACTATTCAGATTGTACCACTGTCCAAACAAAAGGAGGTATCAGGAGAAACACTTGTGGACGATCTGATGAAAGAGGCAGAGCAGATACGCAGGGAGAAGAAACGGAATGCTGTATCAGGGATACACAAGTAAGTCCGTGCCTCAACCCCGCCAACTCGGGCAGGAACTTAAAATAATGATCACTTCTGTTTAGGGAAAATACCTATCTCGCTAGATATTTGGCTTGGCTGGATATTTGAACTATCACTTTTGCTTTAACTGATACAATCAACTGAAGATTGGGCTGAGTGTCCAGACAGATTTGTGATCCAGAAAGACTGTCCTAAGATTTGGTGAAGGGTTCTGTCCAAATATCAAGCCGGGCTGAATCTCTGTTGAGAAAAATACAATGTGCCAGTGACATAATTCTCAAACCTTTAGAATATCAATACACAAAACTTCAAATTTTATATTTAATTTCAATTGTTTGTTTTTATATATGACATTTTATAATATTATCTATTTTGATGAATATCAAGTAAAATTTAAATGAATTCAATACTTGGACACTGTCTTTGTATTAAATACATATAGTCTTTCCAGTGGACAGTGTTGATGCAAGGATTTACCACACACTTTGCAATTCAGTGTTCAATTAATGCATATTAACACACCAGTGTATTAAAGACATATTAAAGTGTAAAATGATGCATTAGTCTGAGATGAAATGCTTCAAACTTAAGATTAATAAATAAGAATTCCAAATGATATGCCAGCCGGACCAGTGGTCTGCCTGACACATGTGGCCCCCAAACAAATTTATTGGCCCCTTTTCTTATATGAATTTTATAAAGCACATGTCAAGTGCTAACATGAAAAGTGTTGCATGAAAAATACAATTGCAATGATATTCTTTCTTATTTTAGTTTCAAGAATCAAACATTTACTTCTATTGAAAAATTTTGTAATAAAGTTAAGGTTAAAACACAATAAAAAATATTTTTCAATATATTACAAATGTGTGACTTTGAAAGTATGTACAATTCCACCAGACTTCCTGATATTTTATTTTCACTGACATGGCCTTGTTGCTGGCCTCAGTTTTCAGACCACCGAGTTTTCATGAAGACTGTGAAATGTTTTATTTCTCTAGGTATCTCGACTTGCTGAAGGACAAGACACAGTACCCCTGCCTAATAGACTCAGCAGGAACTGTTATTTCTTTCCCACCCATAACCAACAGCAATAACACCAAGGTACTAAATATATCAGATCAACTATACAGGGAGATAACGATAACTAACAATGGAGAGAGAGAGAGAGAGAGAGAGAGGAGAGATTCTAATCAATATTAAACTCAAATCCACTTCTCTATTACATACTTTACAATTCTAAAGCATAGTGGAGAGAAGCTAATTTAAAAGTTTTTTGGGGGGGGGGGGGAGAAAGTGGGAGGAGGAAGAGGTTTTGAATTTGATTTAATTTTATACTTTGTTACATTTGTACCTTTAATTCCGAAATCCCTAAAATTTCCCATTTTCCCTAGATATCCAAGGAAACTAGTTCCATCTTGATTGAGGTGACCAGTTCTACTAGTCTAGATGTCTGCAAGAAGGTTTGTGATGAACTCCTGGTGAAAATGCTGGAGATGGGTCTAGGCAAAGATTCTGCAGGTAAATAGAAAGAAACCTTACAAAAATAAATGAAGAAAAAAACCTTCTCGAAAAGAGTTAATGTTGAAAGTTGAAAATCAATAATGGAATCCTGTCCGTTCAAAAGATGAATAAAAAAGATAACAGATTTAAGAGAGACAGCTGTTGCATTTTGAAACAATTTTGTACAAAAAAAAACAGAAGGGGGGAAACTGACAAATTTTAATATACATGTACATGTATGTGATATTTTGAACCTATAGATGAGGCGTCACCACCTGCTGGACAGAAGACCTTGACTGTGGAACAGGTCAAGGTCACAGATGAGGAGGGAAATCTCAGAGTTGTCTACCCTTCAAGAACCGACCTGTCTGTGAGCAATCCTGGAATAACTGTCAACAGAAATTATGAATAACATTAAATTGTTAGGGACTTTCTAAATTATGAAGACATGTATTAGATATTTTGGTCTCAGTGTTTTTTTTTTTTAATTTTTTTTTATTGTACAATAGTAGAAGATACTGAGAGGTTTAACATAAGATGTGAATGGACAACAAAAGGGACAAACTTACAACGTCACAGTTTATAAAACTAACACTATCCCAAATCCCTTTGTACATGTATTCTATAAACTTGGTTGCTATCAATATGATTATTTTGATTGAACCTAAACATCGTTTTAGGGCCGTTTCGCTGGTTTGGTGTATAACAGTAATAAGGTATTTTATTTAAGAACTGAAGATAAGCTAGTGTAAATTCGAGGAGTGTTCCAGAATAATGTCATTTTACCTTCGCGTAAAGATGGTGTAAATATCGTACTGAAACCACTTTGACACGATTGATTGCTGACCCGTAGCCAAAGAAAATGTCGTGGTTCACAATTTCACTGAGCTAAAGTATACATTGCTTTATAGTGCAATATTGACATTTTTTCAGTGTCTTTGTGATAACACTACGAATCGATTTTGTAATGTACAGTCCAATAAATTCAAATAATGTATGGTTGGCGTACAAGAGAGGTTTGCATAATTAAAAGAATTGAAAATCACATAAATAATTCAATATTGTAATAATTAATCGTTCAATTGTTGAAAGTTATATATGTAACAAGAAGTCATTCTTTGAATATATTGAAGTGATAATTTCAGTCGGGGCGTGATCAAATCTATCATAAAGCCTTCCGGGCTTTATTGAATTTGACTACGCCCCGACAAAAATTATCACCTTATCACCTTACAATACTCAAAGAATCCTTAATCCTTTATTACAAACACCTCAAAGATGCTGTTCGCCAAGGTTGCCCTGCAACAGTTACAACCAAAAATAACATCGTAAAAATTCACCAATTCTTACAGAAAGACGCAAAATATGCCCTGAGACAATTGGCTAGGATGACAAACTTGTGTTGATATTTTGAGAAAAAAAAAATCTGATGCTTAGAAAGATAAACGCTAGGTGGATACTTCATTTGCTTAGCGTTGAATAAAAGAGATGCCGTGTTGTAAAGAATCTTTCCTAGAAAAAAATATGTTTTAAAATTGTATCCAAAATATACTAAAGAGACTTTTGATATTTAGTTACTGGCGATGAGACCTGGGTACTAGTATACTATATTGAGCCAAAACGCTATAACAGGAATCTGGGCGTCAAAGAATGCAAAACGTCTTTGCATTGCTAAAAGTTTACAAACCATGGAAAAGGTTTGATAATTTTATGATATGCTATTTTTCTTTGACAATCAAGACTCTGTCATGCAAATTCCTGTGCCAAAGGGCAAAACTTCTATAAAATGTTATTATTAGAAAACTGAAGATACATGTATATTACGAAGCCGTCGCCCCAATTCAAAACGGGTATGAAGTACCCCCCATACCCTGTTTTCTCCAGATTTAAGCCCCGTGCGACTTCATTGTGTTCCCCCAAACTTAAATTCCACCTATCTGAAAAAAAAATACAAATTGCGAAATGCTTTTGAGTCTGCAATTTAACAGTATACGATGGATGTCCCTATTGAGGATACGAAAAATGTTTCCAGAAGTGTATTGATCGTCTAAAACAGTGTATCCAGGCCAATGGTGGGTGCTTTGAAGGACAGGGACGAAAAAAAGGATCAAATATTAATGAATGTGGGTGATAAAAGGCAAGTGTCATTATTTTTGGAACATCCCTCATTTCAATGCTAATTGGACATAATGGTTTCACCCTTCTGCTGTTTGGTACTAGTATTCCATATTATCTCTTAGTCTCTACAAATATGATTTGAAGTATGAAATTTAAATTATAAAAAAAAAAAAAATTCTATATTTAGGGGATAAATTTTGTTATATTTATTATAAGCACGCCAATATTTAGTTTGCTTCTTTCTTTTTTTTTTACTGTTGATTAAATATTCAGTTCATATGGTTGACAAATTTGTTGCATGATCGCACGTTATATTGAAAAGAATATATGGAATATTTTTTTCAAACTCGTGCACATTTACCAAATGCCATAAATCAAGGAAATTCTGCAGCAAACTATGCCTATTTCATCCCTTGGGCTGGATGCGGAAACTTCAAGTAAAGGAAAGCATTATTCACTTCTGATCCAGGTAACAGGAAAACATGTTGCATAATCATTTAGAAGAGTGATCAAAAGACAATTAATAAGTATGCTGTATTTAATTGATTTTTGTTTAATTCATATAAATATCATACATTTGTCACTTTAAAAAAGTTCCCTTTAAAAACTTGAATCGTGAAACACTTTCAATTAAACATGTAACATGGGTGAGTATTTATTTGTATGTCCATAAAACTTTTTTTACTCTTTCGTAATGATCAAATCGATAATAAAAGTCTAGTACAAGTATCATTTCTTTGCCCTGCACAATTCATCTCGAACGGAATCAGTTGAGTGCAAATGAAAACTCTTTGCAACGTATAACTAAAAAAATAAAAATTCTAACCGCACAATCATATTAAACTAAGCGTAAATACTGTAAATTTGGTTATTAACGCCTCGAATTTATTTCGCCACCATGTCAACTCTTTAGCCTTTTAATTTCGCACAGACCAAGTTATGAGGTTTGTTCACCAACAAGGATTAATCAAAGTACTGAAGTACTGACGGGAGTAGATTTTATCGATTATCATTTATTCAAAATCAACGATATGTGATTTTGCATGACAAGAAGTATCAGTAATCGAAATATTTCTGAGAGATTGTATGGATCCAGGCAAGATTGAACTCTTGTCTTGTTCAACCAAACACTCGGCTGTCTCCGTTCATCTCCGACAAGCAAGAGAGACTCTGTTTTGTTGGATATTAACGGAGACAGCCAAGCATCTGGTTGAACGAGACTTCATTGAACTCTAGCGTAGGAATACATACGACTTTAAAAAATATCTAAACTGTTTGTACAATTTATAATCTTACTATTTATATGGTATTAATAGATAAGTTTTCTTGAAAACAATGCTTCAGAATACATAGCATCGAATTTATCGATTATTTTCAAGAACTAAGTGTTGTCAGCGGTATTGATTTGTGCTTAGGTCCAAACACTGTTTCACTTTCGCTTTGCCCGAGTAACTGCATAGGAGAGTTGATTAAAACCAACTCCCAATAAATGGAATGCTATATGTAAATACTGGTATTTCCAAGTGTACGTTAGAGTATGGACAACGATTTGATGACCGAATCAAATTTGAATATTTGATATGCCCCAGCAAACTTACTACATAATGTATATGATGTAACAGTAGTACATGTTTTCGAGTCCATATATATAATATACATTATGATACAATATACTTCTGAATAGTAAAATACCCATCAAACTAATGATATCTGACAACCTTACTAAAAATAGCTTACACCAATACGCATAACTATCAAACAAGAATTTGACAATCAAATAACGCACGTGAGTGCCACTTTATTGGTAGCCATGGGGGTGGACTGACATTAAAAGAGCACGACTCGCCCTCACCCTCACAACAAGACAGCCAAGCACACAGACTCGGTAGCACCGAGCGTCGTGAACGCGGAAGCGCATTCTTGGCAGGATCTAAGAGCGCCTGGTATGCAACTGTTTATTGGATGCGCACAGAGATCTCTTGAAAGTTTTTTTTATATTATTAATAAGCTATTGATTTAATGCAATTATATGGTGAAGAACTTTATATATGTGTATAGACCATTTTGAAAAACCTCGACTTCAAGCTGTGGCATTGAAAAATCGTTCTGGTAAGTTATCTTGTTTATGTTTTTTTGGATTTTCGTAAATAAAGGTATAAATATAATTTTTTTACCCAAAGTCAAGAACCGTTTAATAAAAAAAATTAATAATAAAATGACAATATTAAAAATAGAAATAGGCACTGAAACTTGCGTTTTCGATATAATTATTGTTTCAGATCTCCGGAGTTAAATTTTGCTATTTCAACGTAACATACGTAATTGTATATGATGTCCAGATAAAAGTCATTATAAATATACTGGCATAGGCTAATAACAATTTCTCACCAGTGCATTGTAACACAACTATTACTCATAAAATAACGTGCTGGAGTGAACCTATACAACCTAAATACAAACAAAAACTAACTGTACATGTAACCATGTGGTATAAGATCAGTCTGATCCCCTTCTCCTACATGCGACTATACATGTATAGGTGAAGGACTGATCCAAGGCCAGTATATAGTTTTAAAAAGTATGCTTCGAGATCGTAAAAATAATATAGAATTAGTAAACATAGCTTAATCAAAGCTCACGTTGTAAGTAACAGCATTCATTTAAAATGAAATGCATAGTCAAGACGGCAATGAATGCACTGTGCAAAACATGACAGATATCATATAACTTATAAGCAACATTACAAATTACATGTGAATCGCGTAAATTGAGGTGGGATAACATACATCTTATATATTATTTCAAAAGCAAATAATAAGAAAAGATGTTATTTTATTGATTGCGCGTTGGATTTCACGCTAATAATACATAAAACAATTATGTGTAACTTATCTTTTTGCGTTTGGGACTTCAAAGAAATTTCCCTGTTTATAAATTACTTCTCCCCTAATCGAACTTTCGGTTTCAGAATACCGGTCTTGCGCAGTGTTCACTTTATAGCAGTTCGAGCACGGATAATGGCTGCATGACGAGTTAGTTTTTATAAACTAATAAACATGTGGAAATTGTTTAGGAATAGTGTCGGAAACACTTCTTACTTACTTTGTATCGTATTCGGGTGCTGCAACTATACTCGCTATCTTCTGTATCGCCAGGAATCCACTCAATGTACTTTCTTCTATAATTCGTCTATACCTGTGAACGTACGCGACCGTGTTCGAAAGAAAGAGAAATGGCCAGTGTATCTCTTTATATACACTATGTCTGCACGAAATTCATGTTATTTTGTGGATAAGAGTGGTACTTGTTTATTTTTTTTGCTATTCAGTTCGGAATTCCCGTTTCTTTACTTTTGACACGTACTCCCCGAGATGTTTACATCTCGACCACACTCGCCTAAAATCAGTCACGCATAGCGAACCTTTAGAGTAACCCCCGATTTTAGGACTCTAAGCGGTATTGAATGTTCTAACTGGCTATTTAAATCGCGGCGCTTCAGCTTTAAGACATTGATATTTTGTTTCACAAAAGTATATTGTAACAAATATGTTCGACAATTACAGGTATTTGCAATGTTTGTAGTATGGTGAGGATGATGATGATTGTGGTGGTATTGATGATGATGATGATGATGATGATGATGATGATGATGATGATGATGATGATGATGATTATATTATTATTATTACATGTATTATTATTATTGTTGTGGTGGTATTGATGATGATGATGATGATGATGATGATGATGATGATGATGATGATGATGATGGTAATCGTCCTGATCATCATCGTCGTCGTCATCAGCATCATCGCACTGTTGGGGTTTTCTTAATGGCTGTTGATAGGTCAATACTGATGATGATGATGATGATGATGATGATGATCACATGTTTGCTCTCCCAAACCAGACAAAACTGGAATAGAAAAAATATTCCTTCCCCATACCGTGGTTCGGGAATTGGCATGATGGTAATACACGAAATTGCAAAAGGTCATTTACTTGTCTCGATCACAGTTTGGTTATAGTTGTTCGAACTAATATCAAATGCTGTCTTTCATCAGACTTTCTCAAACTTCTATCTTGCAAAAAAATAACCTACCATGATATATGCATATACTTGTAATTTTGAACTAATTATTTAAAATTTAAGGGCAACAAAGCAAGTTCTGAAACCTTATCATCTGATAAACTTCTTAGGTTTGCTAAAATTCAAACTTATTGTAAATATCAAATATCCTTTTGCGCACCATCCCAAAAATGCCATCTGTTCGATCCACATTGCGAATATTAATTACCACGCCAGCTTCCTATTGAGATGACATTTTTGCATCACAAGGGTGCTAGAATATTGCAAGTTTATGCCGCTCGCACAGACACAAGTAAATTGATGAGACAATAGCACGTGATTTGATAATCCAACATTAGAGTACAAATATTGATGAGATAATGAGGGGTGAAATTATAGAGGATCATCCCTGACGACCTCCAGAGAGTGCCTCGGAGTGCGTTTTTATTACGTTATAAAAAGATATGACTCCCATTAGGAAACGTAATCTTAATTTCATTACTCCATTTTAAAAGCTTTGTCCATTTTTATTTTCGCCCCCTTAAAATTTCCTTCCAGACGAAAATTAGCGAATTTCGCTGACTAAGAACAGCACCAATTTTCTAACATTTTCTTTCCAAATGTTTACAAGCCTTTTTATTTTATATAAATTTCGCGCATTATTCATTATTGTTTAAAGGCATTTCAAGATAAGTTATCGGTTATGCCTGCATGTTAGAAACCCAGAATAATGGAAACTGCATAAATCAAAGTAAATGGTACAAAAATTGGAAAAAGAATATTAAAAATGAGAAAATGTGTTATTTTAAAAGAAATAAGTACACTCTCATTTATTATGCAATGAAAACTTTGACAAAATATATAGCTGTTCTGGGATTTTCAATGACGTAACAGGGTGTATTTCATTACCGTTTCCTGTATTCTAGTAATTTGGATGTCGTAATATGTGGAAATGTTCTGTAACCAGAAAACAGCGATCATTTACTGTATCATTTTTTGACCCGATTTTTCCTGCAAATTTTGTAGATCATGTTTTTTTTTTCTCCGGAATGTCGAGGGGAAAAAAATCGGTCATTCAACGTGCGGAAATAGCTAAACTTATTCACCATTATAAACAACAAAGAACCCATTACAAATGTCCTGTCCTTGGCAATACGAATTAATTCAAATGAATTTTTTATCTCTTAGCTTTGTGCTATCCTGATCTATAGGAAATGAACCCTCTTTTTTTTGTCAAGGGGTTAAGTTTGGAATTCACATTGCAAACCATTATTATCCACACCGACCGCAAGACGAGGGGAGAGGGCTTCTTCAAATTTATTTTGGGGGTTTTCGCCAGTGTTTATCTTTGTGAAGGAGATTTTCCACACCACGGCCAATTACTCAAAAACAAAAACCTGTAAAAGTGTTTCATCCATCGATCAGCGCACGATAAAACCAGACAGAACAGTGTCTAATTATAAAAGGACCTGTCCCGCAATCTTAAAGAGCAGACCAACCTGCAAAGTTAGCAAAACGTATTGAATGTTTCTTTTGATAAGCAGAAAGGAGATAAAATTCAACATGCAATTACCCCATCATCATCATCATATCAACGTGTATTTCTTTGTCATCATTTTCATTTTTCTGTTATTGGTTTAGTTATAATCTTTATCAGAAAAAAAATCCTAGCTGTAGATGTTATTGTCATTACGTCGCCGTCTTCTTCATGTCATTAACATTACGTCGCCGTCTTCTTCATGTCATTAACATTACGTCGCCGTCTTCTTCTTGTCATTAACATTACGTCGCCGTCTTCTTCATGTCATTAACATCACATCGCCGTCTTCTTTATGTCATTAACATTACGTCGCCGTCTTCTTCATGTCATTAACATCACGTCGCCGTCTTCTTTATGTCATTAACATTACGTCACCGTCTTCTTTATGTCATTAACATTACGTTGCCTTGTCATCTTCATTATTTTGAAAATTTCCTCCTCCTCGTCGTTTTAGTTGTTATCGTCACCGTATTCATAATCATTTTCTTTACTAGTTTTCATTTTCATCATCTCCACCAACATTATCATCTTCATCATCAACGTCATCATCATCATTTCTTCTTCTTATACCGCCCGCCCTATTCTATTCCAGTTTCAGATAATTATCTGACCATCTTATCAAGTAGAAGTGCTAACCCGTGTCCACAGATATTACCCACATTCTTTGGGAATCGCCATAAGACGATAGTTATGTCTGCACATTGCCTTCCTATCTGGTCTAAAATAAATCAGCAATTTTCATCATTACAGATGGTCCGCGTTGGAATCAATGAAATTGCTTTGATTTACATCTACGCAGTATATTTCCCCAAGAAAGAAAATAAATAAGCCTACCAAATTGTGTCTGTTTTTAGAAAATGTGGTAGGTAAATTAAATACACGTAGACTTGTATTTCCCACTTTCTGATTTATTAGATTATCTGTTACTGTATTATGGGAGGAATATTTCTGAAACTTATCCTATCGAACAACATGTATGGGTCTTTGATATTTTCGTATAAGTACCAATTCAATGGATAATTATCTCACTTTGCTATAATCTAGATAACAATAATTTCGTATAGTTCACGTTTCAATTTCGAGTATTACTTCAATGAATATAGGACAGCAAATGAAGTGCCCATTTGAGCCCAATTCAACTATTATTTCATAGAGGCTACTCGTCTATCGAATTCTAATGAAGTAAAACTTCATGTACACAGAACCAAAAAAAATGTCAAATTTTCTGACAGTGAAAGGGCGCAAAGAATTCTTGTCCAACTTTTATTTCAGTTGGAAAATTATTTTAATTAGTCACAAAGATTTAAGAACCGTAAAATTTAAAAAAAAAAAAAAAAAAAACCATGCGGTCCAATCAGAAATTGCTCTTGTATGGTAAGTTTGGCTTTCAGCAACAGCCTTTTTAAAGCAGTAAATAATCCGTTTTAACAATTCACACTCCAAAAGTCTATTATATTTCGTGCAGCAAGCTGGTCTTTTTTTTTTTTTTTTGTTTAAATATTATCCTTTCATCATTGCAGGTTATAAATATTGTTATTAGCAAGAGAGGCGCGAACCGCACTTTTCTGCATTCCATTCAATAGTCAACAAACAATGTTTCTTAATCGTGCTTCATCAAGCCGTCTTATAGAAATAATCACATAATTGCATTTATTCGCCATTATTGTCAGTTCGTAGATTATTTTATAGAAAGTGATTCATGCACATCCTCTTCTATCCATTAATCTCCTTGTTCTCGCTGCTGTTTCTACTGCCGATGGCTGGTATTCGTTGTTTGTGCTTTTTCCAATTGCCCATGTCATCCTCGTCCTTTATTTTTTTTTTCTCTCTCTCAATCTCCCTTATTTATCTTTCTAATCAATAGTATACTACCGTCTGCACCCAATGTAACTGAATTCAAAGTAGACTGAAGTCTTTAAAGTTAAATACGCATGGATTCGGTAAATCATAAAGAGTGTCATTGGCAATTCACAATTTAAAAAAAAAAGGAAGCAATGAAATTCGGATAAGTGGTATGGAGACAGAATTAGTAATCATTTGCATTTTATTTATTTATTTTTTGTGTAATATTAGATTGATTATTTTTCTCGTTGTAAATTCAGACACCGTATGTTTGATCAATGATGTACATTTAAATAATTGTGAATTTGCATAACAATACACATCCTGATTTCAAAGGTACCTACAAGTCAACTCTGAACGCATATTTATATCGAAAGCAAGGTTAATTTTGCCCTGTTTACGAAAAAAAATTATATCATAGATGCGTTTTCTAAAACTAAATTTATTACAACAACAAATATAAATGGCTTTTTTGATATTATGGTCTTATTATCTGTCTAATATTTGAGAACATTTTACGTGTTCATTTGAAAAGATTAATGTCCTTAAAATTGCATCATATTTTGCTGTCGTCCCAGATCTTAACACATCTTATTAATGCAAATAGTAAGAATTTGTTCGTCATTTTTTTAAAAGAAATATTTGTCAATGAGTCATAACTATTTAGTGTAGGCATGAGCTCGACCGTTTCAAAAAATACTTAGTATTATATTTCGAATATCTTTACGTCGCGCGCCACTGAAATAGAACGTTAGGCATCATTTGCAAACATTCAGATGCAGGTTATAAATGAATATTGTGTCATATAACCAAAAACCATATATTGTAAATATATTTCTATTCATAATATAAACATATTTATTTTCCCGTAAACATTTCACAACCGGTTTCTGAAGGGGTTCTTCTTTTAAAAATTGGCTAAGTGAGAAGTTTATCAAAAAAAAATCTTGGCTGATTAAAACGTTAAGATAAAGTTGAATACAGGAAATTACCAAAAAAAAAAAACCAAGACTTTCGGTAGATTTGACGGAACCGGAAAAATTTCTCACCACATGTAGGTCACCTGATAAATAAAACAGAACCCCATTTATTTCCAAAGTTTTAATTTTATGACCCTCTATCAAGTATCCGATTACCAAAAATTAGATAAACTTACTTTTTCTCGATTTACTAGTTTTTACCTATATATTTGGCGGAAGCTCTGTCTATATGTAGTGATAAAAATAACTTGATAAAAATTGATCGAGTAATTTTTAAACTGCAACGACGGTGAGAAAATCTTGATTGTGATGAGTAAATTGGCAAGATTATGACGGTACACATCAATGCACTGTGAGAGTTGGAGGAGGGCGAACTCTTTTAGTGATTATAATTAATTTTTCCTATCGGCATTATTGTTTAATCTTCAGACAGGTAAGTGGGCAAAATCATATTTATGCATCGAAGAAATGCAGGTATTCGTGCACCGTGAGATGGAATTTTTGATTCGATTGTATTGCGGTCTTTCGGTGCCCTCCTTTATACACCAAATGGGTTGTTTATAAAACTTATATGATGTAACAAAAACTAACAAAAACATTATGCAGAAATGCCCTGCTTGCACTATTGCAACGAGCGAATTTTGCAGGAAAATCAAACTATTTTGTTTACCGATAAGTTTCTATAAAGAAACCCTCAATCTTAAACTAAATTTTTCACCATCTTTGCAATTATCTTCTTTTTAAGATCTATTTTGTTTCTTGATCTTGTAAGAAATGAAAAATGAGTCAAGGTAATGATAATGTCATAATTTTAAACCCTGCGTAATGGAAATAGCCGTTTCTCCAGACAAGGGTCTCACCCGGGTGTGTCGTCAAAATAAATTTGAATATTTTTAGATTTTGATTGTAAGTTTATTGCTTTGCACTACTTGATTAACTTTTGGCAAATGCAAATGATATTTACACCCCTCAACGCAGATTTCTATATCGGTTGTATATCGAGAGCAAGAATGCTGTAATAATCTAAAAAATTAAGTCATAAAGCTGCACTGTTTTATACCATATGTCTGTTCTTTTGAAGCAGGGAAATGAGTATATTCTAATTAAATAAGGCATTTTTTCTTTTATCGAATATATCTTTTTTATCTTACCAAAAGAAATAAATGCTAGCATCTGATTTGATTTTTATTTGATCGGAAGAATAAATTATATGTAAACATCATTAAGATGATTGTGGCTGTTTGAATTTCAAGTATCGTTCGCTTAATTAGTCAGTTAATTGACAACCAGAGGATAGCCAACAAAACAATTCTCTTGGGTGTCTGCAAGGAAAGACTCATCCAGCGAGAGGACGGATGCCCCTGCTATTTGATACCTTTTTCTGTTTCCTTTCTCAGCATTTCTTGAAGGGGGGTCTTGAAATACTACGCTCACTGGCGCTGCAGGTTGCTCGCATACACTTTAAACACCCGGCGAAGATGTGATGGATACATGTATTCAACTTCAAGTAATTCGGTAAACAGAGTTGCTAAAACAATCGTGAGTCACCTTTAGCAAGCGGAGAATTCCCAATAATAACAAGACTTCCAGGAACTGGCCGAAATTAAATTTTGCAGAAACTTTCTCCATCGACTATATGTAGGAGGGCTCCTAAATAGAAAGTGTCAGTAGAATGTAGTAACGCGTACCGCAGTAGAGTGTTGGGGCTTACTCTTGGGTGGAATGACCATTGAGAAACAAGAGAGTGCGTGAATAATATTTTGAATACTAGTAATGTTTGGTCATAATTGAATTGAAATCTTAATCGACTAAAAGGTCTGAACATTCTGTCATGTTGTAAATTTTGAATTTACTGGGTGGCAGTGAATACAAAATTTACAACATGACAACTTGTCATGTTGTAAATTTTGTATTTACTGCCACCCAGTAGTATTTACTGCCACCCGGCAAATTCAAAATATAAAACAAGACAATTCTTAAGTAATTTACGTAAGATAGCATAGAACATATAATCAATCAATGTTAATCATAATGAGAGAGATATATATTACTGTAGTACAATGTATAAGGTTACAAACATAGATTAGTGTTCTCTATATTAAATCAATTGGCTAAGCGTAATATAGTGCATAATGTGCCCAGTTTTTATGTGTGATTTTGTATCACATACTGTTCAATATTCATTGAAATTTTCTTCGTTTTTTTCTTAAGAAAATCCAATCTGATTAAAATCAGCCGTTCTGATACGCTATCGCTCTCGAAGAGTGGTGGCGTATCAAAACGGCAGATAGAAGAAAATCAGTTGTCGTTTATAATGGCCATAATATATATCAGTAAAACTGGTACCATACAACTGAACTTGAGTTCTCTGCAAATTCTAAATAAAAAGCAAAATTAAGTTCATGTGTTTATTGCGTCCATAGTCTTAATGAGAGAGAGAGAGAGAGAGAGAGAGAGAGAGAGAGAGAGAGAGAGAGAGAGAGAGAGAGAGAGAGAGATTTCAGTTGAGAAAAAATAAGTATACGAATTAAACTTCACAAACACAGTATATCAATCTTTAAATTAAACATCACAAACAGTGTATAATACTTCATTGTAAAGAGTGCTTCCTTTCTCTTTACTTGAAATCAAAATTCACAAACAGTGTAGAATACATGTACTTCATTGTTAGACATACTTTTTTTCTCTTTACTAGAAATCAAAACATCACAAACAGTGTAGAATACTTTATTGTTAGGTATACTTCGGTTTTCCTTACTTGAAATGAAAACTTAGAACGACCCTTTTTACGTAAAATTACGCCTAAAACGCTCTCTCTCTCTCTCTCTCTCTCTCTCTCTCTCTCTCTCAAATATCTGGATCGACGACACTCATTAATCAAGAAACCCCTTCTTCAAGATAGAAAAGGAAGGGGGGGGGGGTGGTGTTGTACAGTTAGACAAAGTAGTTTGCAATTTAGAGGTTATCTTTTGTCTTGAACAGGTGTGGAAACCTCTTGGATATGCCGTTTTCTACCTTGGGTTTGCAAATCACTATACACAGGAAATAATATCAACTTAAACTAAATATACACAAGAAAAGAAATGTGTAAATAGTTTGCATTGTATTTTTCGAGTTCGAGTTGTATGCATTTAATAACATGTACAGTTTCCCATGTTTTGTTATGCAAAATAATTTCCTCCTTCCTTTTTTATAAAGAATAAACACATTTAAGTAGTAATATATTAACAAGCTTAAAAGGTTAAGATAAGAGAACAACACTAATTATTTTAATATTATCTACCTAACTCTGATGTTAACCTGAAAAATATCCTCGCGACCTTAAATTGCCATGATAAGCGGTAAGCGCGCTGTTTTTCCTTAAATAAAAAAAGTCATATATTGTCATTAGTTTAATTTCCTCCAAAATGATGCCTCCGTCTATCAGTACTTTCAGTATTTTGATTAAGTATCATTAACGATACGGAGTGCACGAAATGACATCAAAGAGTTCTAAGTTTAGTTGATGTAAATTCGATATGGAAAAAATTGCTCGAGATCTTCTTTCCATATAACGTACCGATCTGCAATGTCGAAAATTAAAGAACATTTACTTAGTTTATAATGCTGTCAACAAAACCCACCAAATACTTATTTCATAATGCTGCCAAGTTAATGATTTAAGCAAAGAAAATATTTTATTGCTGAATTAACGGGACAGAAATGTGCTCATATATGATTTTCCATTTTCTAAGAACGTTTATATCCAAAAATATCACTTTATAATAGTATTTCTTATAGAGCAGCATGTATTTATTCTGTATGGTAGGAGTATACAAGCATCGCAGTAAAAAAAACCACCTTAGGCATACGAAGTTTTAATGGATGTTCAGAATGACAAACAATATTCAGAGTTTGTTAAAAAAGGGCGTAACTGACATTTGAATATAATTATTCAGTTGGAACATTGTATTGCAAGTATACACTATGTTCGTTATTCATGCAATTAAAAGCATTCCGTTGTTCAGACTGAATAATCAGGCTCTGCTTCAATGAAAGCCATCTATGGTTTGAATCATTTTCGGATTTTTTTTTCCATAAAAATACGGGACAGCTTTTGAAGTTCGAAATATTAAGTGAAAATGTTTTCTATTCGTAAGGAAATATCTGATTTGAATGATTAGCCATTAATTGATTTTTCAGAGTGACGAATTCACTCTAATTCAATGGGAATTCAAAGAGTTTGCGAAGGATTTATCTGTTTTCTATGGGCATCTTTTTGTCCTTAATGCAAGTTGTTTTCTACAGCATCAAAACGTATACATATTAACAAGCAAATTAACCTAAAAATCTAACGCATTTGAAATATATCGGGTTTTATCAACTTAATTGAAGTTAAAAACACACTGCTTGCAAAAATAAATATCGGAGAAGAATTCGCTAAAACATGTCCAAATCTTATATTTTGATCTCTTAATAAGCAAGCTGCTTTTAGAGGCTGTTATATAATTACGTCATATGCGCAGAGGTTTTATTTTTAGAAAGAAACAGAAGGTACATCTTTGTTCTCTTTTCTTTCCTCCGTCCAAACAATCGTTTTTTCCTCCAACTGTTTAAAAAATATAATTCTTTTCCTCCGTCATTTATCTCTCGTCATGCAATATTTGTATGCAGTTTAGCTTGATACAGATGCTTAAAGTTCATGCATACCGATAATTTACCTAATCTAGATAGATGAACGGCTTAGTATTACAAACAAACATTACGTGATGACGCACGTTACGTTGGTGTCAAATGGTGATTGTTTTCAGTATGATGCCTAATCACGAGATCGTCTGCTTCTGTGATCAAACGTAAAGATGGCGCGAAAGTGTCGCCGTTGCAAAGAGTTCGTGAACGTTCAACTTTTTGTACAAATTCCCATGGTGCCCCACTAATACTGAGCCTTTTTTCCCTTTTCTTTCATTCCATTCTCTTTCTCTTTTATTTTTCAATTACAATGTGATCGATATATATGTATATGCAGATAATGATCGAGTGTAATGCATGACCGACGGAAATGATGATGATGATGATGATGAAATACAGTGTGAATTATAAATGATGAATTTATTACGGTCATGCATTCGCTAACATCGTAAAATATGTATTATATTACAGAACTAAAATATTTGTTTATATATTCCGTTTACGGTTTCTGAACAATTGAATTTTCCATAAGAATTTACGACGTTTGAATTTTGACAATATTCTGTGAAATATGATATCCCAGAGTTTTGTTTTGATAGTGATAAAACATAATGTTGAATTGTTTTTGCTCAAAGTGCGTAACACACAACCTCTTATTACTACAGAAGCGTTGCTTTTTATGCGTGGTATAAAGTATCATATGAAGCCAATAGAGGAAAAACTTCAAAAGTTACAGAGATAATAAAGACAAGAGATGTGTAAATATTTCATATTTATATTGAATTTCAGAAGGTTGCATGGTGTGATAACACTGCCTATCTTTTCATTCGAAATCATAAATTGTTCTTTATTATCGTCAGAATAGGACACAAGCATGTATATGAAGCAGATCAATATGTGATGAAAACTGAAATAACGAGATGTTAACGTTACGCGAGAGGTTTTCAAACTCTCATGCAACGTTATTCAATTAAGGTATCTTTCATGTTTAGAATGTATGAAATACTGCGATTTAATTGATACCGCTCAACAGTGATCAGGTCAGTTTTATTGGCGATTGGCAAGAGAAGTCAAATCACATAAAACTTCGTTCTTGCTGTCGGAATTTGAAAAGCTGGCGAAGGTGTTTGTTTAAAAAAAATTGTTAATCTATAAACCGATTGAGAGTTGGCCAAAACAATTAAGTAATTAATGAGTGTTCGTTGACTTGTTGTCCCACAGATATTGAACCTAGCTCTTTGAGATTGTAGTGTTTTTCTTTAATGATCGAGTTCCTGGCTGGGTTCTAGACCGTGAAGGCTTGGTTACACCGTATAGCCTGTTTACGGCTTCGATCTGTAGATCACTGCTGTCTCTTGTTTACATCGATACGCTTCTAAACTCAATAAATGCAAAAAAATTATTGCAGAAATACTTTAGATTAGATTCATCCTTGGTCAACGCTTTTCAAATTGCTGCTATACATGTAGTATGAATATTTGAGCATTTTGACCATATATACATGTACATGTTTGTCCCAGCGATCTTCTGTGTTGCAATTTACTCTATTCTTTGTGTCCCAACTCAAGAATCCTATCCATATAAAACTAATGTAATGATGATTTTTTTTAGGGGGGGGGGGGGGGTGGGAGGGTGGTGAGGGCGACTTCATTTAATTGGCATAGAAGACGTAATATTAATATGTAGATTCGAAGTCAAACAATTCTATCGTTCTCAACTTTAAACACTTCTTCAATTTATATGTGTGTAGGGTACGTAGTAATTATATAAAAAGAATGGGTAGCCGAAATAAAGGAATTACACACATTGTGCCATCTCCTTCCTAACCCTTGCGAAATATGTACGTTAATTGATATAACATTGTTTCTGTTCCATATTCATTAAACATACTGGAACCTATAACTGCATTTCTCATTTATTAATATTGCATGTTAATCTGGTGCTGTCTGTCATCAAAACCGATTTTGTTTTTTGTGTCTGTGAATAATAGATAAAAAAAATCCTTTAATTACTGCACAATTAAGCATTCAATCAGTCATATAGGCATGTAATGTATCTATACATTAATGACGCAGGCATCTGCTGGGGCTAATGAGCCATGTGCCTAAATAATTTGTACGATATACTTTAAGTCCTCTGATCATGCCAATAAAATTGATGGATTTTCGTCAGAAAATGCATTAGATAAACAATCTACAATGATTAAGCCCTTAAATATATAATCCCATTCTGCTAACTGTGTATTCATATAAATAAAAATACATGCCTCCGAAGTTGATCGCATTTCGTTCATGGGAGGCATTTATGAAGAAAATAAACTATGACCATTACTCATAATTCAACGACATTCTAGATCTGTAATTGACCATACGTCGTAAATATTATCATTATTTTCTTGTTTTGCATCTCTGGATTTCAATATTTTATTGCTATCAATAAAATGTCTACTTAACTTTTATTTCCATCTCTCACATTTTTCAGATATCTATCTGAGGGGCTCGGGGATATGCAGGCACATGCTTGTGAACATCCATCAGTGTATTTACCACGCTCAGCACCATCAGTCCATTTCAACGATAAAAACTTTTTAACTTCTACTAAAGCTCAAGGCAATCTTCTGCTTTAACTTACTCATAAATCAGTTGGCTTAATTGGCGGTGCTATTTAAGCGCGCATCCCATGTCATGAGCGGGTTAAAGTTCCTTGCTCCATTCTTCAGTGTCGGAGGGAATTAAAGATTACTCTTCAAGAAGTAGTGGTCGAGGCGGCGAGGATCTGAAACTATCGGAACGACCCGTACAGTCAGTTATTGGAGGTTTATTGAAATAGTTTTCATTACTGGTATATTTACCGAGTACTGGGCCACCATCGATCATCCGAGGTACGGAATTCAAATAAAGTAGTTGTCACAATTACAATAAATGGTTAATTGGAATTGAAAATGAAAGGTTCTACTGATGTCTGAACAGCGTTACACTCGGAGCATGCGGAGATTAGGGTCCCAGGAAGTGGCTTGTGTATAGTTTGAGTTTAGTGTATCGACGAGATTTTTGGTGTGGCCCCGCAGTGGGAAGTATGGCGGGAACCAGCGATGAGAACGAGCGAAGACTGTCAGCGGACGAAGAGGAAGAGAAAGAAGTGGGAGAGGAGGAGGATGACAACTCAGACGACATTGTCGATGACGTCGAATCAGTGAAATTCAACAATGGTGGGAGATATTCTATTGGCGGGGAAGCCGAAATAATTCTGGTGGGTGATCATGATGAAAAGACGAACAATGAAGAAAAAACTGAGAGACGTCGTCGCCCCTCTTGTCATTGTTGTCTGTTTTGCTATAACTGTTGCAGATGTAAGAAAGGAAAAGATGGTAACGATAAAAGTAAAAAGTCGAAGAATGACAAGAAAGTTAAAAAACAGCCTTCACAAGTCCGAAATATGTCTAAAAGCCAGCGGCGGAAGGAATTGTGCTGGATGTGTTGCAAGAAGTTCACGGCTTTCCTCTTCTCCCACATCGGACTCTGTGGACTTGTGATCGCCTATTCCATTATGGGTGGCTTCATTTTCATGTCTCTGGAATCAAGTCAGGAAATGCTGGAACGAAAGAGTGTGGATCTCTCTCGAAAACTGCAGCTGGAAAGAATGTGGAACATTACCGTGGACACTCTAATTCTTGGAAAGCAAAACTGGACTTACGAAATGGAGCGGGTTTTGAAAGAGTTCCAGACAGAGATTTATGAGGCGACCAAACTGAGGGGTTGGGACGGGCAAAGCGACACTGCTGAGGCTCAGTGGTCATTCCCCAATTCCCTTCTGTATTCCATCACCGTCATTACCACAATAGGTAAGCCGTTTTCATGATCTAGTTTATTTCTATAAAGAATCTTTTTTTTTTTTGGTTTCTTTCAATCAATCAACTCTAAGCATAATAAAATATCATCTATATTTGAATACTTATAATGCGTTTTTTCTAAAGTAAAAAAAAAATACTTGAGGCTTTATTTGTTTCATCCGAAAGTTTTATGTCTTGGACGATGTGCATGTACATGTATTCGACTAGGTTTCTTGTGCGTTATGTATCATTCTGCAAGTGTACTGTATATAAAGACACGTGTTAGCTGTAAAGTAAGACATGCATTAATCTTTGTAAAAATTTGACAATATAATTAGCGATTCAAGCCTTCAAAAGCTGTTTGTTATCAGTGACCCATTCCATGTGTTCTAATCCAGTTAGAGATCAATCTGTCAGTAGCATCACGATCGGGAGTTAATGTCTAAGGCGAGGAGGAACCATTTCAAAGAACGCTTTTACTTCACGTAACGCTTTTTAAAAAGAAATCTGAAATGAAATTGACACGCCTAATTTTCTGCTTAGCACGAGGGAAAAATTATCGTGGGTAGAAATCAGTTTTGTTTACATTAGAAAATAATTATACGTATATCTAAAGAGTGGCTTATCTTTCGAATTTCCTCTGTAACTGATATATCTGATAGCTTGTCAAAAATGGCACACAGTCTGCTTGGTTCAAATAGTGTACGAGTTAGGTATAGGTATAAGGAACAAAGGCGGAGTATAAGAAAATCATTCTTCTAAGAGATCGCCCTGGCTGCATTATCGTGGAAAGAAAATCAAGTGGTGATTGACAAGTTGTAATTAACAGATAATTATCGCTCTTGTCAGACCAGAGATCACACGTTAAAATCATTTAAACAATGCTGTAACCGAAGTTATAAAATCCTTGTTACAATTCACGTTTCAGACAAGGATGGAACATTTCTAATTAAAACTTAACCACCGTGCTCACTTTTAATTAAAAATGAAAACTTTTTTCTGAAAATATTTCTTTGAAAAAAATAAAAGCACACAGGACTTTTTGAAGTGTGTAGAACAAATATGAAACGGAAAGTCATAATACAATATGTTATGTCTAATCTGTTGTTATGCTCATGACCTAAATTTCAATTTAGAATCGAATTGTAGAAATAAAGTTAACCCTCGTAATTATGAGAAACGTTTGAAGAATTTATATTTTTTTTCTACAGGACGAGGTTACCTTTATCAATGTATTTGGAGAGTTAAAATGCGTTTCCACTTCGATTGAAATGCACATCAATCAAGATTTTCATTGTCAATAATGGAATATGCCAAGAAAAACAGTATCTGAGGCTTTTTAATTTTTTAAGTTCCCAAGCTTAGATATTTTTTCCCTATGAGCTAGAGAACAAGTTCACATTTCCAGGCGATTTACACCGATATTAGGTCAGTTAAAGATCTTTCTAGTTAAGACATCCCCCCGCCATATTTATTAAGAAACGTTAACCTGATTGTGTTCATACAGCAAAAAACGAATCAGGAGAGAATAGTTTATTAATAAGTAAATCTTTTCGCTTGAATTCCTTCAAACGCAATGCTGTTTTAATAGTGACAACGATTGTTGGGTAGGCTTATGATATGTTTGTTGTTGTAACTTTACTTCTACGGAAGAATGTCATTTCAAAATTATTACAACAATTACAACAACGTAGTGATAACAGCTATAACATAGTTACATGTATCAAAATAACAGCAAATATTCCATGATAGTAATTCCATGTTCAATAACAACATTGGCTATAACAATAAAGTAGTTACAACAACAGCAATTAACAAATACAGCAATACAGTAGCTATAACAACAACACTGTTATAACAATATAGTAACTGCTACAACGACTAGATCAAAGAACATCAACGATCAAAACAAGTTAGAGAACAACAATGATTACTACAAGACAGTTTTAATGACCACTTTTTCAACAAAATACTAATTTCAACTACGACATTAATTGCGTAAAAGTAGCAATTTCAATAAAAACTCCGTTTATTACAATCTAGTGAAAGTAACAACGTAACAGCAGTAATTACAGCAAGCTATGAATTATAACAACATTGTTAACAAATACATTGACTATTACAATTGCAACAGCGATTACAAATTATTAATAATGATTACAATAACAACAACCGTTTTAACAACAACAATAACAATTTTAACGATGAAATAATAACAAACTCAAATGATTGAAAGGGCAATTTCGAGTACAACAAATTACAAGATGCTTTGATTAAGTCCTTTTTCTCTAAAAACCCGCTACGTTTGTTACCGTCCTTGATTAACTTTTTTTACTGATATGGTGCACAAAACAATATTTATCACGTTTGGGTCTTTATTATGAATTTTTAACATCGCACGGGTCTTATTCATTCGCATGTGGCGAATTATTGCCGAGCTTGATGATACTCAATTGTGTTACGATGAATGATGAAAAGTTCAAAGAAACTGATACTTATTTATTATTCAACGAGTTATTTGATGCTTTCTGTGTATTTTACACAAATTTTCAATGAAGCGAATCAAGCGATCAAGCCAAAGGCTCAAGTGAGCTTTTCTGATCACAATTTTTCCGTTGTCTGTCGTTGTCGTAGTCATCGTCGTCGTCGTTGTAAACTTTTCACATTTTCATCTTCTTCTCAGGAACCACAGGGCAGATTTCAACCAAATTTGGCACAAAGCACCACTAGGTGAAGTGGATTCAAGTTTGTTCAAATGAAGGGCCACGCCCTCTTTTAAGGGGAGATAATTGAGAATCATTAAAAATTTGTTGGTATTTTTCAAAAATCTTCTTCTCAAAAACTATTCGGCCTGAAAAGCTTAAACTTGTGTGGAGGCATCCTTAGGTAGTGTAGATTCAAGTTTTTTCAAATCATGGTCCCCGGGGGTAGGGAGGGGCCATAAGAGGGGTATCAAGTTTTACATAGGAATATATAGAGAAAATCTTTAAAAATCTTCTTCTCAAAAACTATCAGGCCAGAAAAGCTCAAATTAAAATCGGAGCATCCTCAGATAGTGAAGATTCAAGTTTTTTCAAATCATGGTCCCCGGGGGTAGGGTGGGGCCACAATTGGGGGATCAAGTTTTACATAGGAATATATAGAGAAAATCTTTAAAAGTCTTCTTCTCAAAAACTATTAGGCCAAAAAAGCTCAAATTAAAGTGGAAGCATTCTCAGGTAGTGTAGATTCAAGTTTGTTCAAATCATAGTCCCTAGTGATATGGTGGGGCCACAATTAGGGAATGGATTTTTTAATAGGAATATATAGAAGAAATCTTTAAAAATCTTTAAAAATCTTCTTCTCAAAAACTATTAGGGCAGAAAAGCTCAAATTAAAGTGAAGGCATTCTCAGGTAGTGTAGATTCAAGTTTGTTCAAATCATAGTCCCTGGTGGTATGGTGGAGCCACAATTAGGGAATGGATATTTACATAGGAATATATAGAGAAAATCTTTAAAAATCTTCTTCTCAAAAAAATATTAGGCCAAAAAAGCTCAAATTAAAGTGGAAGCATTCTCAGGTAGTGTAGATTCAAGTTTGTTCAAATCATAGTCCCTAGTGGTATGGTGGGGCCACAATTAGGGAATGGATTTTTTAATAGGAATATATAGAAGAAATCTTTAAAAATCTTTAAAAATCTTCTTCTCAAAAACTATTAGGGCAGAAAAGCTCAAATTAAAGTGAAGGCATTCTCAGGTAGTGTAGATTCAAGTTTGTTCAAATCATAGTCCCTGGTGGTATGGTGGGGCCACAATTAGGGAATGGATATTTACATAGGAATATATAGAGAAAATATTTAAAAATCTTCTCAAAAACTATTAGGCCAGAAAAGCTCAAATTTGAGTGGAAGCATCCTCAGGTAGTGTAGATTCAAGTTTGTTCAAATCATGGTCCCTGGGGGTAGGGTGGGGCTACAATAGGGGGATCAAGTTTTACATAGGAATATATATAGAAAATCTAAAAAAAATCTTCTTCTCAAAAAGTATTAGGCCAGGAAAGCTCAAATTTAAGTGGAATCATCCTCAGATAGTGTAGATTCAAGTTTGTTCAAATCATAGTCCCTGGGCGTAGGGTGGGGCCACAATTGGGGGATAAATTTTTATACAGGAATATATAGAGAAAATCTTTAAAAAAAATTCTTTTAAAAACTATTTGGCCAAGAAAGCTCAAATTGGTGTGTAACTATCCTCAAATAATGTAGATTCAAGTTTGTTCAAATCTTGGTCCCTGGGGGTAGGGTGGGGCCACAATGGGGGATAAATTTTTATAAAGAGAGAAAATCTTTAAAAATCTTCTTCTCAAAACTGTTAGGCCAGGAAAGCCGAAATTTGAGTAGAAGCATCCCCAAATCGTATAGATTCAATTTTGTTTAAATAATAGTCCAGGGTAGGGTGATATTTAAGATATTTTGATACTGTAATGCTAATTTGATCAGAATTGAGGCAATTGTTGCTCAGGTGAGCGATGTGGCCCCTGGGCCTCTTGTTTTTCCTTTTTTTCACTTTGCTCCACAAGACTTCTTACCATTTGCAAAAAAAATGTCACTTGTTTCAAAATTAAGATGTACATAAGTGTTATCTTTGATTTTTATGCTTAAAATCTTACCCTAATGTGTGCTTCATTATAATTATTTACAGGGTTTTTTTTTTCACTCTCTCCATTTACGAACAATATCAATAAATAGATATAAAATTGGACAATTTCAACATAGTATATATATATTGCGTTATTTATAATTCAGTATTAGTATATCTGTAAGTGTTTCAAATTTAGCACGAAGCTTTTTAAGTGAAACTTGCTCGTACAATATAGTACATATATGTAAGACCATTTACAAAAGTTCCACCTCAGCGTTATTGCGTTAACTCGATATGTTGTACAAACATCGCTATGTCAGCTAGATCTTTATCTTCCTATCTCCAGACTTTTACAGAGTAAGAACCCCCAAAGATCTCAATTTCAGGAAGCGTCTTGAGATTTTTTTTTTTTTTTGCCGAAGCGAGCTAACTTTGATAAATGAGTTGGGGGGTCTCTGATATTAGGTTATGGACTAAAGGGATTTCTGGATAATTCAAGTCATCACCAATTATCGCCGGGAGCGCTGGCTTGTTGAAGCAATTTCTCTTGCATTTTCTTAAATTTCAAAACCGTACTTATTTGCTGTATCAAATCTCAAGTTTTTAATTGAGGAAATTCTCATGTAGATCTTGGTCGTAAATCATTAGGTTTTTTTTTATATTTGAGTATTTCCAAGTGTTTTGGCTAGCCATATTCTTTTGAGGAAATGATTGTAAAATATTGTTTTACATTGAAAACCCTATTTCATGGATTACGTATTGCAGACTTAGTACACGTACGTACGTAGGTGAAACTGTAACTGAAGCGTTGAATTTTGACTTTCATACTGAAACATATGTATTTTGAAATTGTTTTGATATTTTTAAGTCCGACACGATGTACCAGTCAGTCGCGAAAATAGTCCAACAAGTGTAAACATTACTGAGTATTTTTACTTAAAAAAAAAACATTTCGCAATTCGTATTAATTTAATAATAGTTTTGTGAAGTATTATAAAGAGTTGAGTTTATAAGCATTCATATTTGACCCGATAAATTTAAATACTTCATAGTTAAAATGTTGTTGTATTACAGCTACATGTATATAGAAATTTTTTCAATAAGAAATATAGACAGTGTTGTCATGTTGTAAATTTTGTATTTACACTCACCCTTTAAATTCATAGTTTAAAAAATGACAATGATATTCCTTTTCGTGTATGTAGTAAAACTCGTTTAGTATGGACACAGCTATTATAAAATAACGAATATAGCAAAATTATCGAAGTAAGTAAAAGTTCTCTTTCATAATCAACTCGAATATTACGAATTCCTATCATTTTTTGTCCCAAGGATAATAGGAAATTGTTCATACAATTCATTTCATTCATACATGTATGTATACAGGTCAATCATTGCGATATCAATGTAGCCTACCCTTTTATAGTGTTTTTAAAGTTAGCAAATATTTAATGTGATTTTTTTTTATAATCGTCAGGATATGGTCACATCGCCCCGAAGACCGACCAAGGAAAATTTGTAACGATAGTCTACGCTCTGGTGGGAATTCCAATAACACTGCTGTGTCTGACAAATCTCGGGGGTTTTCTCGGAGACTGTTTCCGGTGGTTTTACAAACACGTCTGCCTGTTGACGATATGGCTGTGTTGTCCGTCACAGGCAAAATGGACGTCGGAAAGAAAGCGCATGAGCCGAACTTTGACCAAAGGTTCTCACCTTCCCCAAACACTACCAAAAAAGGGAAAAAATGACGAGAGTTTGGAGAAAGGAGAGCTGACAGGAAGCCATGAGGACATAACAATGGCTATGAACGCCAAACTTCCCAAAGAACAAGTGCGTGTTCCGATTTTTGTCAGTTTAATGCTGATCGCACTGTATATTTTCGGAGGCGCCATTTTGTTCTCGGAATGGGAGAATTGGCCATGGTTGGATGGCGCCTATTTCTGCTTTATTACACTCAGTACGATTGGGTTCGGAGATCTGGTTCCCGGAATGAGGTCCGATTCCGTGGCAAATCAAGAAAAACTTATCCTATGCTCATTTTACTTGATCTTTGGACTTGCTATAATCGCCATGTGTTTTGACTTGATGCAGGAGGAGGTACGAGCCAAATTCAGGTGGTTAGGTCAAAAACTTGGTCTGATCGAATCCAAAAAGTAATTCCAAATATACACGAACATGTACTTGAATTTTATAGATATTAGTTCATCAAATATCGATTTGTCGTTTTACTATCACTGTGTCTGACAATAATCATCAACACTTTAGAAATAAGATATTTTTTTTCGACTGTGCACATTATTTAATGAATGTTATTGTCACTGGCACTTGGTATATCTCAGAAAAGAAGAGAGGTCATGAACTTTTACAATCATTTCTATGATATTGTAATATCACTGCACAATTACCACTACATATATTTATTTATCATAATAGTTGTACCTATTGCCTCACTGATAAAAAAGATCACATGTTTTATCCAATGTTCAATAAATTCCAACATAGAGATTTCTTCCATTCTTCCAAGAATAGATGTTCCCGGCATCGTGTGTATTGACGTTATTCTTCAATATTTTACACTATATACATTCTACATGGTACATTGGATTACCTGGACATAAGTCTATCAGTTTTATAACGTTTTCGTTTTTATAGAAGTCTCGATTCATTAGGAATAATAAAAAAGCACAGATGTATTTTTGTTCAAATTGGAATGTATTTGATATAGCAAAAACATTGCTTCAAAAAAGTGGAACACGTGACACTGATTCGAATTTTACGACTGACTATATGTAATTTACACGGGAGAGGTAGTGTTAGTCATCATATTTCCTCCTCTTGGCCACGTATCTTACCGTGCATACGTGCACGTTGGATGGTTTATGTAGGTTTACAGAATGAATTTAGAAATGAACTACCAGTATATCAATTTATATATACATCTACCGAGTATGATTCCCTCTATTTCTAACGGAAACCTATAGTTAATTCATTTAAACAATAAAATGCTTTCTTTGATGATTCATTCGGGATATGAAGGTAGCGACATTGCAGAAAAAATACATAACCCACATTAGCGGATTACTAGTATGTAATTTTTTCTTGCAATGATCGCTACCTTCATAACCCGCATGAATCAACAAAGAAAGCAGTTTATTGTTTATATTAACATCTTTCTTTTAACTAATAAATAAATTGATTACGAAAAGTAAGTAAAATTCACTAAATTACTGTTGATGTACATAAAAAAAACAGCCAAATCGTCTCCTGTGAGACTTTGAGTCTGACATCATCATGATTATTTCGTGCAGTGCGTGATATTTCTGAGGTCGCTGTAGGTTTTGATCAATCGATAAACAGGGCGTGTCAATTTCAGTCCTGTTAGTTTCTCGTCAATTTCAACCGCTATAAGATTTCGACCAATCGATAAACGGGGCGTGTAGATATACGTCTGGCTGTATAGAGCTATGAATTGACTATAAGTTTCCGTAAGAAATAGAGGGAATTATACTTGGTAGATGTAAATATAGCTCTATAGAAGCCTGCAGGACTGAAATCTACACGCCCCGTTTATCGATTGGTCAAAACCTACAGCGGCCTAAGAAAAATCACGAACTGCACGAAATAATCATGATGACTTTATACTCAAATTCTGGCCTATAGGAGACGATTTGGCTGATTCTGATAGCTAACGTACTGGTGTACATTAACAGCAATTTAAGTTGGTGAATATTACTTACTTTTTAGAATTAATTTATTAATTTCTTATTAGAAAAGTGTAAATATAAACAATAAAATGATTTCTTTGATAATTTATGCGGGTTATGAAGGTAGCGATCATTGCAGAAAAAAAATACATAACCCGCTTATGCAGATTGTGTATTTTTTTCTGCAATGTCGCTACCTTCATAACCTGCAGGAATCACCAAAGAAAGCATTTTATTGATTAAATATTTATATTTATCGGGCATTTTCTATACTTGTTAAAAAACGATTCTGATTCAAACCTTTATAGAAAATCTACACGATCTAGTTTCAACCAGTTTATCGATCGGTTGAAACTTTATAGCTACATACAAAATCAAGGAATGCACGAAATGACGTCAGACTCAAATTCCCATAGATGAAGAGTTCGGTATTTCTTTTATCTAACGTACCGACATTAACATTAATTTAGTTACTTTTACTTACTCTTTATGATTAATTCAATAATTTACAAAAGGAAAAATGTACGGGTTATGGTTTTTTTTTTCTTTTCTTAAATGCCTTCATACCCAATGAATAACCAAAGAAAGTATTTCTAAGTACCCTAATGTAGCAGTGGTAATTAATGCACTATTTATGCTTATCTTCTTGATTTTTTATCCTAAAGCAGATTAGTTAAATAGATATAGATATTTTTTCAATAAACAATGAAAGTCATATATGAGAGAGAGAGAGAGAGACAGAGAGACAGAGAGAAAAAATTTGTGTTTAGATCCATCTATATGTATATGACAACTCAAAAAATTTATGTATGGTAATATAAATGGCTCCAAGTCCATTTGATGTGAGTCCTTAAAAATTGATGACAAATTAATTCACAGAGTCAAATTGAAGACGCCTCCACTTTGAACTGGGAAAACTCAACAAATCTTCAGGTCTTCAAAAAGGATTTGAAACAAAAATATACTTGAATTGCGTAAAACCAACAAAAAATATACTTGAATTGCGTAAAATCAACAAAACTTCTCAGAAAGGAATGAAAAATTTGGATTGGATAAAATTAAGTGCATTTGGAAAGTCTATGCCAACTCTTTGCAAAATCAACCGTCTTTAGGCCATCATGACTTTCAATGGCTTCATTAAGTAAGACAAAATGAATTGATACTTCGAATCAATCTTACCATAAATCAACCGATGAATAGTTTGTTGACGAAGCCCTGCCAAGTGTTCGAATGAATCGATATCGATGTTTGTGTAATGATGGCTTATAGACAGATATAAATGGGTCAACATGAGCAATATACATAGGCAATTTCGCCACATATGATTCTCATATGTATTGCCTTTCATATGAGAATCATATGATAATCATATGTGCATCATATGCATATTGAATGATATGAGTATCATATGTGGCAGATCATATGAGAATCATATGAACACTCATATGTGGATCATATGAAACAATATCCATATGATTCACATATGAAAATTCCTTCATATGTGAATCATTTGTGGCGAAGTTGCCTGTATATTGCTATTATTTTCGATTTAGAAATATATTGCTATTATTTTCGATTGAGAAAAATGATAACAATCAATATGTCCATGAACATTCTTCCAATGCATGCGGCCAATCAGTGCTAGTTGTACAACTAATGTTGTTTGGGGTAATATGTTTGATGCTTTATACTTGTATTTAGTGATTTGGAAGAGGTTGTTAAGTTCAGTATCATATAAAATTGGGAGGGTAAACAAGTAATAGATTTGAAACAGGCGCGGATATAGTACTATCAACGGTAAACTTAAAATGATACAATGTGAATCTACAACTATGTGTGGCAATTGCAATTATGTTTTTAATTCATTAACAATTTTTAATTGTCAAAATGTTCCTAAACTCAGTGGAAACCGTTCATTAGTAAACGACAGTTATGACATTAAGGTGGCTGAATGGTCGTGGCTACCTTAGTAAATTGATTTCATTGAGAAGAGGAGCTCTGTAATAAAATGTAGAATATTTTTCAAATTTTAAAGCAAAAATATATGAAATTTTCTTTCTTAAATGAAAGTAAATGGCCAAAATATCATGTATAAAGGTTGAAGGCAAAGGTGGTCAATTTGTTGACCATTCAGCATCCTTAAGGGGGATGTGCGGTCATCTTGTACATTTGAAGATAAAAATGTAAACAGTTCTTGATCTGGCTTGTGTCTGCCCACAAATGGCCAAAACTGTTGTCAAAAACCAATAAATAAAAGGTTCTACATGTTGTTTTGTATGCAAATTACGCATACAAGAACAGAACAACGCCTTTTTAAACACTTAGAACAGCTGTAGAACTGCGCATATGCAAACTTAATCTGGAAAAAAAAAATACGAAAGGACTTGGTCCGGTTTTATGTCAAATTTTGTGTACGCTTTTAAACGATGATTATGCTAAGTATGTGTATAATAATAGACATTGCAGTAGTTCATACATTTTATATAAAGAGAATAATCAATGAAACGCGCCATTTCAAATAGATCTTTTCTCGTATTAACGAGAAAGTTAACTCGTTATAACGAGAAAAGATCTCGTTATTTCGAGATCTTTTCTTGCAGTTACGAGATATTTTCTCGTTATTACGAGATCTTTTCTCGTAATTACGACATATTAGAAACTCGTAATAATGAGATCTTTTCTCGTAATAACGAGACCTTTTCTCGTAATTACGAGATACCTAACTCGTAGTAACGAGATCTTTTCTCGTTATTACGAGATAATTAACTCGTAATAACGAGATCTTTTTTCGTAATTACGAGATACTTAACTCGTAACCTTCTAACCTTTTTTTTTGCTTATCAAGATTTTTTGGATGAGTCTGCCCCCCTCCCTCCCCCACTTTAAAAAACGAGGCTACGTGCCTGATGTAGATCGCCATATTTATTGCATTTTTATCCTTTGACAACAGTATTATATAGTTAGTTTTGGGCAGAAACAAGCTAGTTCAAGAAATGTTGACATTTTCATTCTAAAATGTAGAAGATGGCCGCACACCCCCTTAACTAATATTACTTGCCTCTAAATTATTGAGCAGAGTGGTATATTTACTATTTGTCAATAAATTCACAAGGGTTTTATCGCATACATAGAAGAGGTACTCAATAATTTTTAGATAGTACAATAATTCAAATCTCATAAGTCATTGAAATATTCAGTGTAGTAGGGTATGTTTTTTTTGTACTTTGAGCTGAGAGAAAGTTTAGTCTCAGCGAAAGGTCTTATAAATTAAGTTTATTTTATTTTGATTTCTAATAGTTCACGTATCACACAAGATTTGTTTAACCAACTTTAAATGAAACATAAATGCTAACCATTTTAGTCTCAATTTTACATAAGGAATTTATAATGGCTGAAAAGTGATACTGAGGTCAAAAGTAAGCTCGTCTAACTTTTATGGCAGCGTGGCCAGCTGTACCCTCAAGTGCAATTTGTAATCAGGGGTATTTCCACAATTTTACCAAGTCAAATACATGGTTGAATAGTAAATCACTATCTTATCCAACTGTTCTGCACAGTACATAATTTGCATGATATGGCAAGAGGCAAAAAACTAACGTTACATTCATACCTTTTTATCAATACCCTCCCATTGAAATATTCCAATTATATTAACATTATTACATTACATAAATTTGTGAGACTCATCCTAACTATTTAAAACTGCTCATTAGTCGCACATTTTATCATTTATAGAACGTCCCGAATATTCTACAGATTAAACTAACAAGTATCCTTCACACCGGAAGTTAGATGCATGTCAACATTCTAACACGTCGTCAGGATGTGACTTGCCGATAAATGCTCCTCTGTAAAGAAACCAGCGCATAATGGTTTGTTTCTCGTGCAAAAATATAAAATACAATTACTCTACTCGCTGAATTGTCAGACCAAAACAATAAATTGTCATTATAAATTTTCAACATCAAAATGTGTAAAAGCCCATATTCACGAGTGAATAAACAGGATACACATATATTGAATATTTATTATTATCATTAGATATCATGTTCTCTGTATATATGATTTTTATGTTTTGAGTTATGTTGTTGCAGTTGTTGTTGCAGTTCGAATGTCCTCGATTGTGTTGAAGGCATTGCAAAACTGCATTTTGAATACCTACTTGCTTCAAGTGATGCAACCGATCCTTACTTACAGCTGGAAAATCAGTCGTTCATATTGTCATGATTTTAAGTGCTTTGTCATTTGAAGAGTTTTGGGCTTGAAAAATCCTGGTATTTTGTACCATGACATAAAAATATGAAATATGATATGTACTGAGGAATAGCAGTTCTTTATTTTTCCATGAAATTTCATTTTCAGTTGTGGATGGCCTTGGATACAGAGGAAAAATTATCTGATCTTAGATGGAGCCCTTTGACCTCACCCTCCATCAAGTAACCTACGAAGAAGGTTCTGATTCACCCGATGAATTGGATTCATTCGGCACTGTTGTCAACTACGACTCTCACTTCAGTCAAGTAGACACTGTGCCCACAACTTGCTCAACCCCTCTTACGTTTACTGCAGCTACTGAAAACAGAGGTAAATAAATTCTATTTAATTCAACCATTTCAGACACATATGTTAAGGGATGATACATACAATTTAACAAGCTTGATGTAGAATTTAAAACATTTTTTTTCTTTCCCAATTTTCCCCTAGTTATGGTATTTGACTTTACAGCATGTAAACTCTGAAGTTTGCTTTCTCTACAGAGACTGGTTGATAACAAATGGTAAATGGTGTGTGTGACACTTACTATATATGTGTATCTGTATTGTGTACTATTTTTCATACACTGTGTAGGCTCTATTACCTAGAAAAATTAACATCTTATATAAATCCCCAGGGAACATTTCTTATTTCAATTTCTCAATAATTACGGATAGACTTAGTACTTTAATTTTAGGTTTCTTTTAAATTAAGATTTTACATTAATATTTTAGTTTAATTAACAATTGTATGTATCCAGTCATATTTTGTGACACATATAGGTAGTGATAGAGAAAATGAAAACTAGTAACATTATTTGCTTACTTATGTTTCAATGTTTTTTGTTATTTTCTTTCATTCAATTATTTTTATGTATAATACTCTTGAATTGATTTTTTTTTTTTTTGCAACTTTATACAACAAATCACCATTTTAAGATTTTTTCAATACCTTATTCATTATACATACTAACCTGAAAAGGGAGAGGGTTTCAGCACCATGCAAATATATGTACTTGATACATGCAATGTATATCTCTACCAATCTAATTAAAATTAGACGTTCTGAATCAGCTATCGATTCAGTAAGTCTAATTTTAATTAGATTGCATATCTACATGTTTAAGTTCCCTTCCCATGTACTAGTATGTGTAGGTGAAAGTTTTTTTGAAACTCTGCCTAAAAATGACCAAAATGCAAACTAACAGAAACAGTTTTGCTTCTAAGTAATGCTTCAAATATACGGTAATCACATATACATGTAAATAGTAGTAGAGTTAAAAATCATTATTTGTGAACCATGTGTATGAAGCCAATTCAGAATATTTAGAGTTTTTATGCAGGGATTTTTATTTTTACATCTTTAAGTACAAATTTTAAGAGTATACAGAATTGTGACCAGAAATTAGAAAAATATAGTAACTGGTATGCAGAGACAATACCAAACTGAAAGAATTATTATAATAGATGTCTAGAAAATTCAGAATAAATTTTGTTAGAAGAATTAAGATATCATAAGTTTTAACAAAATGTTTGTCAGATAATGGTTTTATGAGAAGAAATTTCCAATATTTAAATTTTTTTTACCATTTTTGAATCTAGAACTCTAAACAAAAAATGATTCCCTTGTTTTTTCTCTCAGTTAAACCAAGAAAACTAAGGAAACTACCACAGGGATTTGCCCAGCCTAGCCGTCTGAAATCCACACAGATTTATTCCAAATCTATCTCTTCCGTATCTCCTCCAAAGGGTCACTTGGAGTCTGGATCTTTTGCATACAGCACTCCTCAAGACTCGCTCATCAACCCGCAATATAGCCTTATTGAATCACAAAGTTTCTTCACTCGCCGAGAACCTGTGCACATCTCCCAAACAGACATACGCACACTTTTTCAGGTAAAGGTGTATGGTGTTGACAGACTTCAATAGAGAAATTAAAAGCTTGTTTGATAAAAATCATATCCCATCAAAAATCAAGGAAAGCTAAATTTAGTACATGTAATATGTATAAATAAATTTTTCTGTGCCTCTTTATTGTACTGATACATTTATTTATCCATCTTTTGAAAATTTTAAATCTGTTTGTTATATGTGTACTTACAATGATTCTGTTTTTCGATGATTCGTATCAAAGGGTAACAAAATAAAGATTAGGCCAAAAAAAATTAATCATTAGTTTCTCGGGCCAAAATTTTGAAATTTTGATGAGGCAGGCAGGTTTTTTTTTTTTTTTTTTTTTTTTTTTTTTTTTGTTGTTGGAGACAAAATTTACAATGACTGTAACCCATACTTTATGATTTATTTGTGTACTCATCAGCAGATATTCATCAAGCTCATACATTGGCAAAGTTTTTAAACATTTTTTTTAATTTGTTCTTTTTAGTTTAAACTGTTTCTGTTTCCTTTTCAAAGGTTGAGTTTTTGCAGATGAACAAAAATGACTAATGGTTTGTGCCCCTGCTTCATTTTGCGCCCATTTTTTCCCTTCACAGTAATAACAGAAGTCTAAACTGAAATAGGGGACTTCTTATGGCATTTTAAAGTTGAATTTGCCATATAAAAATTTATCAAATAAAGCATTCATTTGGGGTGTTTTCTTATCAATCGTCAGTGCCTTGAGGACAGAAATCAAGAAAAAGTAAATTAGTCATCATAAAATTCTCAAATAATACAATTGTCCTTTAATCCTGCTTCTATGCAATATCACAGAGGCTTCAATTTCTGAAGATTACAGAGGAATCTCAGTGGTTGTGTTAACAGGGACCAAGAGCAAACTTAGTTTAGGGAGACTTCACTTCTGAAGTTCTCCCTCAAAGAAATATAGGGAGAAATTTGAGAAATCAGGTAGACTTCCATTCTTTGACAATGGCATAATGCTAATGATGATACATTTATACACAGATTCAACCTTAATTTGAATTTGATTAGAAGCAAGTCAATTAGAAATAAAACAACTCCTAAAAAATTTAAAATCTTATCCAATTTTTAAAATTTAATTTATTATGTGTATTCATATATTTTGTAGCTTAAATTTTTCGTATTTGTGTTGGTTAAATGACAAATAAAATCAGTCTATGTGTTTAAGTGTATTTTGGAGGTATTAGTCCGACCCTTTGACCCAATTCCTACTGTCATACAGTGGGTTGTACAGAATAGATAACTGTTGACAAACGGTTTTATGATTATTTTAGCACTAACTAGGAAGAGTTATTTATTAATTACAAGTTACCAACTAATAGTAATACCAACACCTAAAGTTATAACGTTAAACATCAGTTGTAATTTCCAGTGCACAGTATGTGGTTGCATCAACCGAATCTATAACCTCTAAAGATAAGACAGTTGCTAGTTATTAATCAAAACAGGGGTTAACTAAGGCTATGAAATGTCTTTTGAATTAGATTATTATCATTTTATTGCACTTGGGGTTAAGTTTCACGATCGTGAACTCAGAATACAGTGCAACTTCAACCTCTCTTTCTGAGGAAATTCTGGCGAAGTTACCGACCACAAAGCGAGTAATTACAATTACATTAACTTGTATTAAGCCCAGGTAGCCCCCTAGGTTGGTCACTGGGTAGATGTTTCAGATAAAATAACGTTTTTCACTGACAGAGACAAGCATTTGTTCTGAGCGTTTGTTTACATGGATTCCATAACAGAGAAAACCGACAATGATAAGATATGAAAAATCCGGAAAAATAACGATAAAAAAGTTTGATGCGGCGATGATTTTACTGATGCGGCGGTGCCTGAGAAACAAATCATTAATTTTTTTTGGCCTTATTAAAATTTTTGAGAATTTAATGTGTAAAAAAAATTTTCAATTGGCATTTGTGTTTGTCAGGTTACCTCTAACAGTTCTTCCACTAAGAAGTTTCCCAGAAAACCAACCATGTCTGAACAACAGAAACCTGACAAAGTTGATGGAGCTGTAGCATTTCAAACAATGGCTGATGCACTTCATCTTCAGAAGTCTGTCATTGGTAAGAGAGTACTGAAAAACATAAATTTTGATTTTTGTGTAAACAGTTACCATTTTAATTATTCATTATTATAAATATAATGTAATCTAAAGGATTTGGAATGTGACCATTTCATTTACCTGTCAAATTAAAACACAAAGACAATAACCATTTCATTTACTCATCAATTTAAAACACAAATACACTAACCATTTCATTCACCCATCAATTTAAAACATACCCGGTAAATACAATTACTATTCAGATCTTTCACATATCTTGGAGACCATTCCATTGTTGGTATGCATCATGTAATTAAGAGAAATGTTTATCAGAAAAGTGATAAAGGGATCTTAATCTGTTTAAGGTGAAAAGAAAATAACACCAGCCTCACCAGAGGAGGTTGCTCGGATTATAGCGGAGACTCAAAAGAAACTGAGTCAATCCTCTGCCAGTGAAGGTTCACCAACTGTTCCTATGGCATCGCCAGAGGCAATAGCAAAAGCCATAGCAGAGACTCAGAAGAAGATGCAGAGCCAGACCACAAGCACTGCTGCTAGTTATCTTCCCAGTGAATTCACAGTGCCTATGGCAAGTCCTGAGGAAATCAATCAAGTGATTGCAGCAACACAAAGGAAGTTAAAAGAACAATCAATGAAGGTGATTTACATCAACTATTTCTATATTCTTGATCCTTATGAATTAATGATTCTGAATGCAGAAGCTATAGAATGATACTTTTCTTAGTTACTTTAAGGCAAATTAATTGAAATTCAGAAATTGAGATACTATAGATCTGCTCTACATTGATTAAATTTTGGAGGCATTTGTTAGACTATGTTTAAAAAAAAGTAAAGAAGGATTAAGTAGAAGAAAATGTGGATTTTGAAACTCATATTTTAAAACGGACTTTAAATCATGATATTTTATGCAGATGTTTGTTTATAAGCATGTTTATTTGTAAATATAATTGAGTACGATTTGAAGCTAAATGAAGATACAAGTTGGTGATTTTACCTTTTTTCATTTGATAAATAAAAAATTTAATCAATTGCTGATATTTCATTTATGAACAGAGTCCAGGTTCTGCCTCAGATAGTTCCCTCCCTATCTCATACCCCAGCAGTGTTCATTATCCGGCTCACACACCGGACATATCCGCAAGAGAACTCGTCAGGATTCCCGCAGCAGATCTCCAAACCTCCACGGAAAAATCAACATCCTGGTTCAAAGGTCAATCAGCTCCTGACCTACAGTTATCTGCCCCTGACTTGAACAAATCGGAGAGTATGGTTAGTGAGGCTACTACAGCCAGCGACACAGCTTCTGTAGCATCCACAGACTCATTCTCACAGTCGGACATGGACAAATTTCTCAGTACATTGCCGCCATCCAAGACCATTGATATCAGTGAGGTTATACCGAAAACGTCCAGTAATTATTCAGGTTTCATGGCAGCCAAGAGAGACACATCATATAAACCAGTTCTGGATCAGTTCATACCTTTCCGAAGTATTGAGAGTGAGAGGCCAGTAGTAGAGAGGCAGGCTAATTCTCTGCCGCAAATGGCTGATTCAGGGATTAGTGTAGATTTTGAAAATTCCAAGCCACAAATGTTGTCCCCAGAGCGATCAAGCACACCCAAGTCTTATTTACCAGCAGAGACGAGGGCATCACAAGCAACCAACATACATATATCAAGTAAAGCTACCTCTGATATGCAATTTAATTCAGCACAGAAGTTGAACGAAGCACTGAGAGAGAAGGCAAAATTGGAAGGGCAGTTAGAAATGTTGACTTATGAGGCCAAAAACTCTTTGACCGAAAGAAGTGAACTACAGTCCCAGATTGCAATGTTAAAACAGAAATTGAAATCACAGCGTGATCAAGCAAATGATGCAGAGAAAGTTGAGTTGAAGTCAGAGGTGGAGAAAATGCAGCGCAATCGCTCAGTACTAGAGAAATCCTTAGTGTCTGCTCAGAAAATTCTAGAGGAGAAGCTAGCAGAAGTGAAGGCCATTGAGGCAGATTTACAGCTTACTCAGGAGGAGAACACCAAGCTACAAATCCGCCTGAAGGGGATCCGGGACGACACAAGAACAAAAGACATGACAATACAAGCTCTCAAGAACAAGATTGCTGAACTGTATGTGGAAGTCCAGACTCAGATGCAGGCCAAGATAGATTCTGATAATGAGCACCGAGCAGCTAAGACAGACATGTCTTCTTTGATCAGTGCCAAGCAGTGGTACCAGCAGCAACTGAGGCTGGCAAACGACAGCAAGTTACAGTTGCAGCAGGAATTGACTACTCTCCAGGGTCAGGCCTTGTCCCAGGGGGAAATCATCGAGAGGATGAAGACTGAGAGCAACAAACTCCGACATCAGATGAAGGAAATCCAGCAGAAGGCTCTGAGAGACAAGGAGCAGCTAGCCCGACAGTTGGAGAGAATCGAGAAAGACATGATGGATAGGGAAGTCGCGTTCCAGGAGGTTCAAAGGGAGAGAACTCTGTTGGAGGGGACTTTTGATTCAAAGCTTCAGTCAGTTGAAGATGAGAGGGAGAGGTACCAGTCTCTTGTGAGAATTACCAATGATCTGGAGTCTCGCCTTGATAAAGCTCATGGTGATTTGCAGAAAAAGCAATCTCAAATTATTCTTTTAGAAAATGAGCAAATTGAGCTCAACAAGCAACTCGCTCTTTCTCAGGAGATGGTTATAGAAAAGGATCAAGTGGTAGAGGAACTGCAACAAAAGTTATTAAGTGTGGAGGCAGAACTGAAACAGTTCCAGAAGAGAGTGTCGCAAATGGATTCAGAAATCTGGAAATTGAAAGAGGAAAAGGCAGCCACTGAAATATCTTTACAATCTGCCATGGAAGAAAAGAAGTGTGTTGATTCTGCTTTAGACGATCTCAAGAGGAACATGGGGAAAGTAGAGAAGACATTCAAACAAATGAAGCAAGATCTGACCAGCAAGTCGTCTGAATGTAACCAAGCACTGCAGGAGAAGTCTGAACTACAGGACAGGCTGGAGAAATGTATCACAGAGTTTGAAAAGGAGAAACGAGAAATGTTAACCACTGGGGTTCAGTCTGATGAAAAACAACAGATAATTGATGAGCTTCAACAGGCAAAGGTCAAATTGGAGTCCGAAGTCAAGTGTTTGCAAAATGAAATAGCAGTTCTTGGTTCAACTAACAGTTCAACTGTAAAAGAAAACCAAGAACTGCAGCAGCAGTTAATGGAGTTGAAATCGAAGTTGAATGAGGTTGAGACCAAACTTAGTGAGGCAAAGGTTCAGGTTCAAGAAGTGCACCAACAAACTGCAGCAGTTCCACAGGAAACAGGTGAAAGTGAAATCAGAGAGGAAAATGAAAACCTGAAGGTGAAAATCTCTTCCATGGAGAAACAGCATCAGAAAGATTTGATGAAGCAGAAGGCTAGAGCAACAAAGCTGAGTTCTGATGTGAAGGTTCTACAGGGTGAGTTAACCGAGAGACAGACTACTTTTGATTCCAATGTGGAGTTACTGACCAATAAGATTAGAGAGATTTCTGATGAGAAGACTCGTTTGGAGACTGAGCTGGATTCAGCACAGAGAAAGTTTGAAGTTGGAGTGGTTGAACAACAGGACCAAATGAAAACCATGCTTCAGGTAAGGAAACTACCTTAATGACAATGGTATAGTGTAAAATCTTATTCAATTTTTCTATATATCAGGTAGGATTTTTTTTATCAATTGAATGATTTTATTAAAACAAAATGAACATTTGGTCGAAAGATTTTTTTTTTAATGCTTAAAAATGAGACTTTAGAGGTGAAAGATACATGGAAGATAAAGTCTTTCTCTCATTGTTGACAGCAAATGATTGATGAAGTGGAGGCACTTAAGATGGAGAAGCAATCCCTGGAGAGCCAGCTTTATCATTTACAACATGAAAAGGATCTTGAGATACAGGAGTACCAGCAAAGGTTGTCTGCCCTTGATTCACAGATCAGCCAGCTCCTAGAGGTCGCTGCTCTAGCAGAGCAAAGGGAAGAAGTCAACCAACAACTGGCCTTTGAATTGGAAAAAGAGAAAGGAAAAGTTGAAGGTCAATATCTGCAAGAAAATTAAAGTCGTGTAAAGCAAGAAATTACCATTATATATGTATCGCTACATTGAATTTGGGCTTGAATACATGTATATTACCAGTTAGCTTAATTTCATCAAAGCTACAAAGCAGTTACTGTTCCATCTGTAGCATATGATATAAATTGTTGTAATCATAATAGATATTGCTAAATCTTTTTAGATATATTCCTCAGTCACAAAATTAAGTCCCTTCATCAAAAATCTGCCATAGAAGTCAGTAAATATCATCATGAAGTCAAACAATATAAGCTATATATACACAGTATATTCAAAGGACATGGAATTTTTAATTTGTAAAATGTCTTCATGAATATTTGTAAAAAGTATGCTGTTATTACAGGTCTGATTCAGACCAACAGTTCCCTGAAGAATCACGTTCAACAACTGGAGGGATCATTGGTCGAAAAGGAAACCAGCCTGGAGGATGTGGAGTCAGAGATGGAGAGCCTGAAGAGAGAATCTGGGGAGAAAGAGAGGGAGTTTGTAGTCAAGATTCAACAGCTGGAGGAGGAGCAGACGACAGAAAAAGATGCTCAAAGAGAGCTCAGAAAACAGGTCAGTCATGGGGTACCTCTCAAAAGCTTTAAAAAAATGTATAGGTTCTTATTTCTGATATAATGTTAGATTTATTTTTTCATTAATGATTTATCTTTTACTATGAAGTTCATATGAAATATAAGCAAGTTTAACAGTAGTAGAAGTGTAACTAGTGTGTGTGTCTGTACATAAAGGAAACAGAAGGTACAATGTACATGTACCATATACATGTAGATGTACATGTAACTTACCATTGCATAAACACTGTATTAGCTACAGTATGTTATGTGTCCATAATTGGTGTTCTAATGAGATACAAGATTGGGATGATTAATATGATTTGTAAAAATTTTCAGATTGGATTAAAAATCACAGAAAACAAAAGGCTGAAGAGAAACCTCGATTCCCTGAAAAATGAAAAGGAGCTGTTGCAGCAGGACTTGGAGCACAAGACTCGGGAATCTGAGGACATCCAGTCCAAGTTGGACAGCAGCAACAACCTCCAGCTCGCCAAGTCCAACCAGATCAACCAGCTGGAAGCAGAAAACAAAAACCTACACCGGGATCTGGAAAAAGCCAAACTAGAACTTGCCGACAATCTTGCCAAAGAACCAATTCTTCAAGAGCAAATTCAGGTAAAGGTTGCTCAAGGCCTCATTTTCCTTGGAGTTTCTGTCATGAATTTTGAATGGGTGAAAATTGACAAATTTTATGAATAAGATCATTGTCCATGAATTTTTGTAACCTCAGAACATTGATCTATGAACACGAAAACTATGAAAACCGATGCCAAAGAATATCAATGCAACAAAATGTGTGTAATTTCACTTTTTCTCTCCAATAGATTTTTAAAACAGAAGGAACAAACCCAGTTGCCTTACTTAACATCTTCAATACTAAGGGAAAAGATTGTCTTTTTGTGTTTTGTAGTTATTTTTGCCATTTTAGATCAAACCCAGATAACAGGACCTACATATGTACATATTCCAGATAATTTTTAAGGTTTTTTTTTCTGATAAAATGACTATTTCCATTTGTAGAGTTTACAGTGGCAGATCAGCCAAAAGAATAAAGAAGTGGCAGCCATTCAACAGAAGATGGAGCTATCAGAACAGAGACAGCAAGGCGAGATTGATGATTTAAAGAGGACAATCGAAGAAAACCAGGCGGAGCTAGAGGGTCTGAGGGAGGAACTCGGAACGGCCCTCAAGGAGAAGGCGGAACAGCAGACACAGGTCACAGAACTTAGGACCACACTGAAAGCCTCAGTACAGCATCACAAGGTAGCAACTAATGAATATTCTAACTAATTAGCATAATGTGCAATCTGATAAAATACTTAGTACAGCATCATTTCAACGTACCTGTAAAAATATATGTACATTGTTTATTTAAATTTCAAATACCATATTTGAATTAGCAAGTTCACTTAAAAACATTATACAGGACAAAGTTTGACAGAAATTACTCATTCAAATTAATGAGAGGGAATGGTTTAAACTCACAATTCTATCCAAAATGCTACTAAATGGTGTTTTTTTGTCAATGGATACTGACCCTCTATTTAACGGTATATGCTCTAAACACTCCCGATACTTAATATTTTAAGTGATGGAGGTACAGAATTACAAAGTATATCGTTTTTACCAGAATGCTGTTCTCTTGCAGCTAACAAAGAGAATCAATGAAAATTCTGATCCCACAAAGGATACTGGAACGCAAGTTGAGAACCGTGACATCATTATCCCACCTTTGCCCTTTGACCTTGAAGCAGTAGAAAGGCTCCTTCAGGAAACATCGGCGAGAGCTTTAGCTAGCAAGTAAGTGCCAATTCTTTATTTGATCAAATGAATGCTATCAATTTTAAAATCTAGCTGTCAGTTATGAAACTTCTTTTAACAAGTGTTATTCAGTGCAATTAGATAAGTTTCACCCTCTTTTAAACTCTGATAAAATGTTAACCAATTTATTTGGAGGAAGTTTGAATCCTGTTGCATCTGTTGCATTCCAGTTCAATTTGATAAATTGGTATTTGTCTTTCAGGCCATTAGACAATCTACAAAACTGTTTAAGTTCCCTGAGGTCAGAGATCAGCGGTCTCCAGAAACAAATAGAGATCCACACCACTACAGTGGCTGAATCAGCACAGAACTGGGGGTAAGAGAGAGAGAGAGAGAGAGAGAGAGAGAGAGAGAGAGAGAGAGATTGATTGCTAAAATAGGTAAAACTACTACAAAACTACCGGTATGTGTACTAAGTACAACATCTCGTAATAATACTTTATACATGTACATGTACCTGGTACATGTATGCGTGATACTCTTGCTGAAATAATGTCACTTTCTTCTATTCCTTGTTTGATTGTTTGCAAAACAGTGACTTCATGGTGGGCCAATGATCGAAGAATCAGGTCATGGCCACACTTAGCATGGTTAAGAACAAATCTAGGCTTTTGAAAGAAAATGTTTACAATTTATTTGTACATGTAAATGTACACAGTTTACATGTACACAGTATTTACACTGTGCTACATATTGAATCTGCAGGCAGTCAGATGCTAATTTTTGTAAATAACAATTGCTTCTATGAGTGTGAATTTTAAATAGAGGTGGAATGGCTGTTTTCTTTAAATTTACTTTTCTTATTTAACAGCTCGGTGGAGGTGACAGTCAATGAGGTCCTACATGCAGTCAAAACAATGAGCTCCACTCAGAATGGATCTGTGGGCATCAACTCCATTTCTGCAGCTGGGGTCATGGACATTTAAATCCAAGAGCCGATTATATGCAATGACCTTGACCTTCATCAAGGACGAAAACTATTATTCAGTGATGCCTTCATCATTGGCCATGGACATTACTACAGTGATATCATGCAACCATTAAGAATTTTATAACACCTTATAAAAATCCAAGATGTGATGTGAACACTTTGATTTATTTATGCTTAATGTATATCCTTCAAAAGGATATTAACTTTGTCTTGAATTTGCTAGTCTTTCATCTAGTGTGGTAAAATGGGTGTCAAACCTAATGAGAAGTTTTTGCATCTTTTATTTTTGTTTGTTGAACACTGTATTTATAATTTTCCAAGTACATGTACATACATGTAAATGAATTTTGTTAGCGGTCAAATTAGGAGTGATGCAATATCAAGTAAATGATATGTTTGTGTGCTTGCTTATGATTTACAAAACTGCTATTTTTCTATAAAATATCTGTTTTATTTTACTGATGACAAAAAAAATCCTTTCCCTTTGTACTACATGTTTAAGTATCAGCATTTGTGTTCCAATTCATTGCCATAAATATTCAGATCTGACGGACAAGTTTACATAATGATCTTATTGTGAATTCTAAGTATTTACATGTACCCTGGCTCTCAGTATACTTGAATGCATGTGTACAACACGTAAAACTGCTGTCTCAGTTAACATGTGGTACATGTGTACACTTGTTAGACATTTTAAAAGAGTAATCCAAATATTTTACATAATTAAGTTTCAGTTTGGACAATTCTACGTCATCCTCACAACTTCGGGGTCCTGAGTCCACTTGTGGCTGTGGGGCATTGTGAGAACCATTCTATGAATGATTTTAAGTTTAAAGTTGTGCAATATAAATGAAGACAAAAAATATTTTGTTTCAACATACCCTTCATGTCATTCATGGTGAATTTGTCATGATTTTTTTGGAGAAATTAATGCTTTGAATGACTATCATTTTATTCTGTCATAATAATTTAATGTATCTGCACTATTTATTTATTTGCTGTATTGACAGTACTGTAATAAGTATTAATTCTTTTGTTGTTGGTTTTCAATGTACATGTCAGAAAGGCAATCAACTATGAATTACAAATAAACCAGACTTACACTTGTTGGATATCACTTTTTTTGATGGTTACTGTAAGGCTTATATTTCCGTTTAAATAATTATACAATTATATTCAGCGTCAATAAACTCTTGAATATCACTTGGCTAGTTTCTGAAAAAAAAGTTTCATCTACCATCTATTATGATACCAATGCAAAATTATATTGGTCTTAGAAACATCAAGTTTCACAGAAAGGCAGCTTGCTCACATTATATGCCATACTGCAGTGTTTACATACCCCTGTGTTTGTGTGGCAATAAAGCAAAAGGGTAACTCAATATCTATGTGTTGGCCCAATGAATAATTCCGTTTTCTTTTTTTAAATCTGATAATTTACTATTGAACGCTGTAGTTTTTCAAAAGTTCATCTTTTCATATGATATGATATGTGAACATTGTGTAAAAATTGGATATTTGGTAAATCATGGGTTTGTGTGTCACTAAATTGTGTGTCTTTTTAAATACTCAAAGGGCTACGTAATATATACTAAATTTGTATTTAACTTTAAGTACACTGCAATAGAATTTTTCAGTATGATTAAAATCAAACATTCCACTAGCTCCTTTGTTTTGATGGTCGCGTGGAAGCTCCTTCCACGCGACCATTAAAATAAAGGAGCTAGTAGAATGTTTGATTTTAATCAGACTAGAATTTTTTCATCTTAAAAAAAAAAAAAAAATTTAGTTAAAATTCATAAAATGATTTAGATTTTATTCACACATTTAAATGTCATATAAATAGCAATAAATATGTACCTTGTACAAATATATTTTATCACATTCACAGTATTCAATGTTCATCTGAATTCCTAGAATGACACACACACACACACACATATATATATATATATATATATATATATATATATATATATATATATATATATATATATATATATATATATATATATATATATATATTCATGGTTCAGTTACATTGCACTATGTCTGTTTAAAGATTAGCTGAGATCCAGATTGTCCATTTGAGTACTTAATTCTGCTTCTGGCTGCTGCTTCTTTCTCTTGTGGGGTGGTTTGATTGTGACCTAAAACAGGAAAAATTAAGAGGGTTCAATGTCTATTACATGTACACATAGTTTCAGACTAATCCTTAAATAAGTACTGTACATAAAATACAGTAACATATTACATGTACAGTCATGTACATGTGTACATGTACTTCATATTTTTGTCTTTTCATCTGTAAAACTAATACCGTATATAAGGTCAATATTCTTGTATTCATCCACTTGCACTTTCCATTGTTAGGCCAAAAAAAATTAATGATTTGTTTCTCAGGCACCGCCGCATCAGTAAAATCATCGCCGCATCAAACTTTTTTATCGTTATTTTTCCGGATTTTTCATATCTTATCAATATCGGTTTTCTCTTTTATAAAATCAATGTAAACAAACGCTCAGAATAAAGGCTTGACTATGTCAGTAAAAACGTTATTTTATCTGACACATCTACCTATTGACCAACCTAGGGGGCTACTTGGGCTAAATACAAGTTTATGTAAATATAAGTACTCGTTTTGTGGTCGGTAACTTCGCCAGAATTTCCTCAGAAAGAGAGGTTGAAGTTGCCCTGTATTCTGAGTTTACGATCGTGAAAGTTAACCCCAAAAGCAATAAAATGATAATCATCTAATTCAAAAGACATTTTCATAGCCTAATTTAAATCTTGTTGTGATTAATAACTAGCGACTGGCTTATTTTTAGAGGTTATAACTACGGTTGATGCATTCTCATACTGTGCACTGAAAATTACAACCGATGTTTATAACTTTAGGTGCTGATATTACAATTAGTTAGTAACATGTAATTAGTTAATAACTCTGCCAAGCTCGTGCTAAAATAATCTTAAAACCGTTTGTCTACAGTTATCTTTAAAATAAAACAGATCAAACTATATGACGGTTGTAATTGGGTCAAAGGGTTGGACTAATACCTCCAAAATACACTGAAACACATAGACTGATTTCGTTTGTCATTTAGCCAACACAATTACGAAACATTTCATCTACAAAATGTATGAATACATATAATGAATTAAATTTTAAAAAATGGATAAGATTTTAATTTTTTAAGGGGTTGTTTTATTTTTAATTGACTTGCTTTTAATCCAATTTAAATTAAGGTTGAATCTGTATATTCTATACATGTATTATCATTAGCATTATGCCATTTTCAAAGAATGGAAGTCTACCTGATTTCTCAAATTCCTCCCTACTTTTCTGTGAGGGAGAATTTCAGAAATGAAGTCTTCCTAAACTAAGTTTGCTCTAGGTAAATTGGTCCCTGTTAACACTACCACTGAAATTTCTCTGTTATCTTAAGAAATTGAAGCCTCTGTGATATTGCCTAATAGCAGGAATAAAGGACAATTGTATTGTTTGAGAATTTTATGATGACTAATTTACTTTTGCTTGATTTCTGGCCTCAAGGCACTGGAGATTGAAAAGAAAACACCCCAAATGAATGCTTTACTTGATAAATTTTTATATGGCAAATTCAACTAGTGAAATGCCATAGAAATTCCCCTATTTCAGTTCAGACTTGTGTTGTTATGTGGAGGGGAAAGATGGGCTGCAAAATGAAGCAGGGGCACAAACCATTTGTCATGTTTGTTCAATTGCAAAAACTCAACCTTTGATAAGGAAACAGAAACAGCTAAAAAGAACAAATTAAAACAAATATTTAAACTTTGCCAATGTATCAGCTTGATGAATATCTGCTGATGAGTACACAAATAAATCATAAAATATGGGTTAACGTCATTGTAAATTTTGTCTTTAAAAAAAAAAAAAAAAAAAAAAAAAAACCCTGCCTGCCTCATCAAATTTTCAAAATTTTGGCCCGAGAAACTAATGATTAATTTTTTTTGGCCTTACATAAAAGTCGGTTTTGAAATACATCTATGTTATGAATTTACCAGTACCCAGTTTCAAAATCTACCTTGGAGGGTAAAGGGAAATGGAGCAAACCAATCCAAATTGCATGTGTAGGGGAAGTTCATATTCTCAAAGACTTAAGTTTCATGGAAAAGTAATATTCCTTGTTTTAGGGATTTATTATAATTATAGACTTACCATGCACTGTAACTAAAAAATTCATAAAGACATTAAAACCTCTTAGTCAAGTACCTTCTGTAGGGCTATCAGTAACTGTTATAAACTCAAGACTTACAGCTGTGAAAATCTCTTGTAGGTCCAGTACCTATAGACTTACCATCCACTGAAGTGGAAGCTCTCTTAGGCCTAATATCTATAGACTTACTATTCACTGTAGTGTAGATCTCTTGTGAGCCTAATACCTATAGACTTACCATCCACTGTAGTGGGAGTTCCCCTGCTGCCATCACACAGTCGACCAGAGAGAAGATGGTGACCTGTTCCTGCACACTTTCCCCGCCCTCCTTCTCCGGATTCCAGATTAAGGTCAACACTGACTCCTTCTGTTCTTTTAAAAAGGTCTTGTCCTTTATGTCCAGTTTCTGAAGGGGAGAAAAAGGATATAGCAATTATGGCATGTTTGTCTTGCATTTTTCATTTCAGTCTTGGGTGTGAAAGAGTATATCTAGATCATTTTTCAAACATACACGTACATGTGAAGTTGCTTATTATGCATAAAAATGCAAATAGAAACATTTTCCATCAGTTGGTTCCAGAATCAAGTTAATGGTTGTGTATCAAATTGATATGCATATACATATGTATTTAAATGTGAAACCATGTAGCAAGACAAGTGCATATTTGAATAAAAACTTACATCAGTGTAAACTCTTTTACTGACTCCAAATTTCAGAATGAAGATGTCAAATGACTTGTCATATACACCCATCACCATAGCTCTCTCTTCAAAGGGACCAGCTTCCTGCAACAGTGATTCAAATTATTCACTCAAAAACATAATATTCTTTGGATTCATAAACCTCTCAAATCTTCACCATAGTGTAAATATCCATATTACATGGTTTACCTTAATGACACATTTGGATTGAAAAGAATTACCTTGACAAACACCGAGAAGTAGAGGTCCACAGACATTTCTTGGACTCGCTTGGAGTTGGTCTTTTTCTCATTACACTGCAGGGCCTGTTTGTTTATCTCTACTGGAGAAAGTTTGATTTCTGGAGTATACCCTGCAAACAAACAGAAAAGCCCTGTTGAGCTACATGTACCATGGTACATAAATAATGTTTAAATGCTGGAATAATTACTGATCAGTACAATATCATACGATGCATTACATTTATTTCCAAATGAGGTCTTCCAATTTCTGTTTTCACATGTTTATATACCAAATTCTCCCCAATGAAATTTAAATGTATGATCATATTTGCAAAATATGGACAAGGACAACTTCCTGTTCAGATTATTTCCTTGGCTAACCTCTGCTACAACAATTAAAAATGCACAAAGTACCTAGGACAGCTGAAAGTGTTCTGTGTACCAGGACATCGGCGTATCGTCGGATGGGGCTGGTGAAGTGGGTGTACAGAGGGACGTTCAGGGCATAATGTCTGTATAGTTCCTCATCCTCCAGGCAACCGGTGCAAAAATACAGAGCGTTCTGAAACAGACACATCCTCTTATCTCTGTTTTACTGATAAGCATATTAACCAATAGTAGCAGACCAAGTGCCATCTCAATCATATAATAAATTCTTCTGTCAGTAAGATTTGAAATTCAGTAGATTTATCCAAATGTCTTACCTGCATTGGTTTGGAGCACATACTGACAAGCACCTGCATCCTGGCCCCTGAGAATTCATCATTCCCTAAGTAACTCCATAAAGACCTCTGTCAATATTGAAACAACAATGAATAAATACATGTACATGTACATGCAAAATGTCATTATCTGTCTAACATATGATACATGTACAATGTGTAAATACATATTGTCCGATGAACAAAAGATTTCAATTGTTTTACCTGAAGAGTCTGTGAGCTGGTGATGTCAATGGGGACCCCAAGGCATTTACAAAGGTCTCTCTACAAGAAATGCATTATTAAATGAATTATAGTTCAAGCAGAGTATTTCTGAAAAAGTTTAGTCGAGAACGATACAGATGCCTGTTCAGCAGAGCAGGTACTTGAAAGCACTTGCCAAAATTCTATATTTCTGTTACACAAATTTTGGCAAGCGCTCATAAGCAGCCGCTTTTTTAAACAAGCTTTGGGATACATAAAGAAGAAATCAATTCTTTGATTGTGAAACTATTTACCAGATCCTCCATCATCTTGGATTTGGGGGGAGGGTGACGCCTCAGTAAAGCCTTCTGGGGGAAAGTTTTGTATGTCTTGTGGGCCACTGCCATGTTGGCCAGCAACATGAATTCTTCCACCAGTCTGTAAAGAAACAGTATACAATGTGAAGGGGTAAAGAGATTGAAATGAGTTGGAAGTCTCATCCATCCTTTCCTTAATAATGTGTTTTAACCTTGATTCCTGGAATATTTCAATGTTTTGACTTGGTCCAATGAAGTTAAAGATAATAAGGTTTGACTAAATTTACCTGTATAACCATCAGCTCATGGTACTTTGATTTCAATATTTTAAATACAAGAAGCTCTGAAACTTGTACATGTACATGTAACTGTTGGTAAGTTTGATGTAATTTATAAATCAAACATACAATTCAAGTGATCTTACCATCTTCTACAGGAGTCAAATTATGGTTCAGCAGAAGATACAAAATGTTTTATAAGTTACAACATCACTTAATTCTCATTTACAGTGTTTTTTGTAGTTACATGTACCAAGTACATGCACAATAAATATGTACTGACTACAGCCACAATGAGATCAGACCTGTTGCTGTCCTTCTGCTGGTAGATACTGTAGCCATTGGGAAGCCCTGTCTCATCGTTCAGACAAAACTGTAGCTTGACCTGATCCAGCCTCAGAGCCCCACTGTCTGCTCGATTCTTCCTTAATTTCTGTGCGATCTATTTTAAAGGGAACAAAAATTCAATGGTAAAATCTAATATTTTTTTAAACATATACAGTATCAGTATGGTATATGAATCTAGTTTTTGGGGGGAAACTAATGAAGGCATACCTTGTGTAGATTTAGAGTTCTCTCCTTAATCTGCTGCACAGAGAACTTTTCGGATATGGGTGGTAACTCTTCAATAGTCCATTCCTTGTCTGGCTGCTCTATGAATCCCTGAGCATGCTCGTAAGCCAATTTACAACAAGACTTTATCACAGAACGACCGAACCACTCCTCATAAATCTATACCATACAGAAACAAAATACTGTAACTGAGAAATAAAGCTACTTATTGTCATTTTCTTGAATTTTTTTATGATATTAAAACCAAACAAATTTTAATTAAAGTAATGTAACATAGCTTGTTTACATCTTAAATAACTTCTAATTAATTTATTTTCAGTGACCTACCTCCCCTTTCTCTGACATTTTCCAAACTACAGAAAATGTTAGTCGATCTTCATCAGGATTCAAACTGCATAGTTCCTCACAAAGAATTCTGGGTAACATGGGAATTACCTGAAAATGATATCAATTTCAATTTCTCTGTAAAATTATCCCCATATATCTGTTTCCAATGTATGTACAGTAAAACTCGTTTAGTACGAACACAGATATTGCAAATTCACTGATATGCGAAGTCATCATGGATCCCCAGCTATGTAAATTTAATGAATTTCTTATACGGTTATAACAAATTACGGATATAACGAAGTAATTTCTTAGGTCCCAGTGATTTCGTTATAACCGAGTTTTGCTGTACATGTTTATGCATGTGTAGTATTCCTAAAACAAAGATTTACAATCATTATCACAAACCTTTTGTACTAAGTAGACACTAGTGGCTCTGTGACCTGCAATTTTATCCAAAATTGTTCCTTCCTTCAAGAAGTAACTAACATCAGCAATGTGGACACCAACCTCAAAATTACCTGGTGAGTACAGAGTAAAGAGATCATAACATAAGCCTTTGATTTGTTTATAACTGAAGGAGCTAAAAATACATGTTTACATACAGAAAATCAGAGAGAATGACACAGATTACTCAAATCAAGAAATATTTAAATTCATAATGCCTCCTTACCATCAGGTAACTGTTCACATGAGAGAGCATCGTCCAAATCCCTTGCTGTGGAGGGATCAATGGTAAATACACATTGGGATCGGAAATCCCGTCTGTATTCATATTCTTCCGCTGGAATTCTCCAAGGTAATTGCTGGACAGGCAGACTGTCTATGGCCTGATTAAGTAGAAATATATATTACATTCTTAACTCAGTGCACAAGTAAGTGTTAAATGAGTTATATATTAGTTCCAGCACAGTAATAATTAGATGCTTTCTCATTCTACTTTGATGCCTATAATATGTAGCATCTCTAGAAATCTACAAAAATGTACCTCCTGTGGAAATTCTGAAAAGTCCACATCATTTTCGATCAGCATTCCTTCTGTCTCTGGCTCTATCTCTCCTGCCTCTCCCAGGCTCTTCATCAGGGACCTAAAACAATCAAGAAACAGGTTTCCAAATGTAAAAATTGTGTATATATTTATTTGAAACTTATTTTTGTAAATTTAATCTGAATATCACTATCAAATACTTAACATGAAATAAACTGTGATGAATGTCACTTTCAAATTTGTGATATTTATTTCACAAAGAGAGATATAAAAACAGTCTTCCATTGTAAACTGCATGTGTACATAAAAGTCATTTTCTCTTTCTATCTAATGAACCTACCCAAAAGCCTGCATATTGTCCTTCCAATCTACAATCCTACAGATGAACAGAGTGTTCTTGTGGTCATCCGGCCGTTCATAAAAATCTGCAGAAAACAGTCAGTAAAGATGGAAACGTACATAATTTCAAAACATTGCATTCTAAAAAATATATATGTAAGAAAATGTAGGTTTTTAGCGACCTTTGGGACACTCCGACATTGGTACCCTCATGCGAGGCATTCTGGAGTCGATGGGTCTGAAGAACGCCCAGTCCCTGCTTTTGTCTGTCATCAGCATTATGTTTCCTGTGCATGCTCGATTGTTTCTCTTCTCTATAATTGCTACAACCTGCAAAAAATTTACATGTTTCAAGATGAAAATTTTTAAAAAGAAAGGGTCGGAGAGAAAAAAACTCTTTGAGATATTCGAAGATTCAAGATGGCACATTTAAATACATTGAAATAACTATTTCTTAGGTCGCCCAACTCTACGTGTGATCCCACAGTATACGAGATATCAATTATCTAAACTGTACATATAATTGCATCTAAAAATGATTAAATTACAGGTGATTCCAAATCAAGCTCCTCTCTTACCCTGGCTGTTGGTTGCAAAAGCTTGTTTTCCAGGTCATCATCTTTTTCTTCAGAGTGAAACAGAGATTTGACCACAGGGCTGTTGTTGGTGAGAGCTCCCTGCACGGACAAGTACTTTTTCTTGGGGGTGTTCATTTTGCTGTCAGATTTTCTGCCATCATTGTTTACATTTGTGCTGTTCCCAGTCGCACCTGTGGCAACGTCACCTGATTTCATGGAGCTTGACACTTCTTCCTCACCGTTCCTTTGTCGATGTTCTTCATCTAGATCCGTCAGATGTTTCTCATGAACCTTTAAAATACACAGGTAAAATGTGCTTTGAAAATACATACCAGAATAATGCAGGTTTCACCATACTGATACAGAAATATTTCGATGTAAATTCTTTTTTTATGAACCTTATAATTCCAATACAAAAAATGCTTTCATATCAGTAACATTTGTGATTAGCTGCACTGATACATAAATACAAGGAAGTGAATTCAATTCTTACTTCATTAACCTTAAAATTCCTGAGGAGAAAAACTTTACATTGTTTACCACACTGATACAAGGGTGTGTACAATTCTTTTTTTTATGAAATCGCATAGCAGAAGATTAAAGTAGGTAGATTTACCCTCCACTCCATCTTATCCTTCAGCTGGATGGCCACAATATCTCCGTGAAAGGCTCTGTTCCTGTCTTTGGTCCCATGAATAAGGACATCCCTGGTACCATCCTACACAAGACAACAAAATATAAATCAAAACATCAAAAACATCATAAAGTGTGACTTCAGTCAAAAAGCTTGACATTCTATAAACTTAATAAAAAACGACAATTAACCAGATTTTATCATTAGTAAGTTCCTACATTAAAGTTGTATTGATAATTAATTTACAAATAATTGGTCAAAATGAAAGATTAATTTAGATGAAAAAACATTGTCTTTAAACTTTAACCTTGGAGTTCTACAGATCTATGACTCACTGGGTGATCAATGAAGCACTCTTCATAATTCTTCACATTAATCCTAAATTGTCCCTGTAAAATACACAATGATAAATAGTAATCCAAATTCCTATGCAAGCCAAACCAAAAAAATATGAATTTAAAGTGGCTAACTTGTTTTCATTACACATGTTTTTGCACAATCTAGTAAAATTAGTGTATTTATACCTACTAAGAAATTGTTTTTAAAATACAATAATATTTATGATATTGAACACAATAAACAAAATACAGATAAAGATATTTAGAATTCATAAGGAAAATCTAATTTTTTAAACAATTTTTATGCAAAAAAATCATAAAATCGGCCTCTTTAAGTAAAATCATTGATAAAAAGCATACATAGAGTAGGCCTATTAGTAATTAAAATATCTTTTATATAATCCTATTAAAATTAAGTTAGAGTTTTTAGAGCTGAACTGATTTTCACCTGTAGCAGTTCTCCTCGCTTGAGTCCAGCAGAAACCTCCTCTTTTGACCAGTATGGTTCAAACGCTGGCTAAAAACAATCAATAAATATATTGATAGTATAAATCAATACTTATATATTATTATATACATACAATAAATGCATACACATATACAATGTACATATTTAAATAAATTCTTGGGGTTTTTTCTCACTTAGTTTGATTGGCTAAAATTCATTATGCATCTACATGTAGTATTTAGTGGGTACATGTATTTTACAATGCATATTACATATGCATGTATAAATCAGTTCTTATTTGATGTAAAACACAATTTGGCTGGTTGAGGCAATAACTTTATATTATTTACAGCATATGAAACGAGCTGCAAATGCCACATTGATATCAATAAAAGTCAAATTTTTAAAGAGAACAATCTGCATGCTATAAGTCTGTATATACCTGGAATTTGGAGGATTGTCCTCTGTTGTTGTTTTGCTGCTGGCCTAAAGTAATTAAGACATTTTGGTTAAAATCCATGTACCCAAACATATACAGATTTTTTTAACACAAGTTTCAGAATCTTCAGGGTCTGATTTTTGTCACTAATACATGTAAATATGAATCCATGTCCTTGCAATGAAGTTCAAAGCAAGAAGTTTAGTTCTATAACAATAACTTCACATAAAAGTGAAACAGTGAAATTATGCATTCATCAAATTTGTAACAATTAAAAATTTCCGTTCTCCTTTCACTTGCAAGTAAAGATAAGGGGTGGTTTTTATAGTAAAATTACAATGTACATGTACTTTTACATAAGAATAATCTTTTTGAGTTAGCTTTCCAAATCTATATTTAGTAATTCTTATTTTTATTCAGATGTATAAATTTCAAAATATTTTCTGAAGATTACATAGGTTAACTCATAAAAATAAAAAATACATTTTAAAAACAAACCTTTCATGTTCTGTTTCCCTCTATTATGTCCCCTTCTCTGTGAATTGTTGTCCAGTTTCTCACTTAATTCTTTCTTAGGACCTCCTTGTGGATTTCTGCCCTTAGTGGACTTTCCACTTCTTGGTCTACAGTCTCCACTTTTCTCTGCTTCTGGCTCATTGTGTTTACTTTCATTTTCATTTCCACTTGTAGATCTACTTTCACTTTCCTTTCCATCTTGTTTATATTTGTTTCTTTTCATTTTCTTTCCACTGGATTCTTCCTCTCTACTTTCTAATACATTGTCTACGAATTCTTCATTCCTTCTATTATTTTGTCTACTTTTCCCACTTTTGGGCCTATCAGTTTTGTCCAGCAGTTCTTTCCTTTTATCTCCTTTCATGCCTCCCTTTTCATTTTTCTGCCTCTCCCCTGAGCTTTCAGCACCTTGAGGATTCTGTTTAGATTTTCCACTATCTGGCCTTTTCTCCGACTTACTTTTGGCACTCTTTTCTCCATCTTTGAATTCAGCCTGTGATCCAGCAACCAAATGGCTGTCATTTTTGCCAACATTTACACTTAATGAACTTAGTTCACTTTTTACATCTGGGTATGTTTCATTAGAAGATTTAGAACCATCACTTATGGGAGTACTAGAGGCAATGTTTCCTGTCGGAGTGGTATCGTCCATTCCACTACATTTTCGTCCCTCGTTCTCTACAGATCTCTGTGTGGATTCCACAATCATCTCACAAACCTTTTTCTTCGCTGCTTTTGAAGACTTCTTCTGTTCTGGATCCTCCTGCAAAACATAACGTCTTAACATATCTTTTTACAAAACTATAACATTGAGGGGAAAAGCCCTCCAAGAAGACACATTCTTTGAGGATTTCATGTGCAAAACTGAAATGCATTTCAATGCATGTTTTTGGGGGGGTCTTAAGCTTTTTTCAAAAGAAAGCAATTTGACAAAACATGTATATATTCATGGCGTCAGGATTCAGGACTTGTTTTATATCAGAATACATACCATATTTCTTGGTGATTTCTTCTGATGCTGTCTTAACAACTGTGTATAACTGCCTACTTTCTCCTTGGGTTTGCTGGTTTTTGCTTTTGTATTATCTGCAGATGGGGCAACTGTCTTTGCATTGTTCTGGGAATCTACTACTCTGCAGTTATCAATTTCATCTTTTCCAAGAAGTTGACTATTTGTATCCTTGGATGCCATTTTCTTTCTTTTCTTTTGACCTGAGTAAGAATACTCGGCACTTAATGTTGCTTTAACACCAGAATTCAACCCTAAAAAAATCAACCTGAAAAATAGTCCATTAAATTTTTGAACAGGAATGCATAACTAAATTCATTACTGTGAACCAACTTTTATTCATGTCAACTTTTTTATTTTTTGGCTTGCTGTGTTTTATTATGAATCGTAAAGTCTTGTCTATACCTGTGTTGTTATATACATTGACACACCAAGGACTGGTTTGCGGCAAAAAATATTTGCAACAATGAGGCTGCCGAGAACCCAACAAAAATTTCTCGCACACAAATTAAAGATGGTTTACAGCATACTTGTATGAAGTGCTTACATTGTAGTCAAAAAACTAATATAAAAATGTTTGGGTGCATTGGTAATATAATATTAGAGTTTAAATCAATATCAATTTTGATGAAATGGATATCCTCACATTTTTGTTGATGTATTGACCCTAACAAAGTGAACAGGTCATGCGGAGCTACATTACTATATGTTAGGGGGAACCTTAAATTATTGACAATGTGGGGAAAAGTGACTTAGAGTGTTGATTGTAGGCTTTTCAAATTCAATGATGACAACGGTCATTTGTCAGAATGCAACAATTTAAATGTTTCGAAGTTCAACACGCTAATAATATAGAAATAAAAATCAAAATTATCAATTTTATAACTACCTGTTATTGGATTACGGTGATTGTGTATGGAATACACGGCACAAAATGCTGCCTTACACAACGTTGCAACATCTGATTTATCAAACCATATTGTAGCAGACGAGCACCTCGAACCCGATCTTAATTGAACACCCCCCCCCCCCCAAAAAAAAATAAACAGCCCAATAACGGCAAAAAACAACTTCATGCTTCATAAACCGTATCAAGAGAGAGAGAAAGACAGAGAGAGAGAGAGAGAGAGAGAGAGAGAGAGAGAGAGAGAGAGAGAGAGAGAGAGAGAGAGAGAGAGAGAGAGAGAGAGCCTGAGAGAGAGTACATATATAATTTTTGGGTTTGTTTTCTCGTGTAAATGACAACCAGACATGCTACCAAACAAGGATCCCCCCCCCCCCCCCCAAAAAAAAAAAAAATTGTGTTATTCTCGGGGAGTGTTTTGGTATTGATCACGTACATGTACACCCACGCACCAAAATGTTTATCTTTTTTTTTTCTTTTTTCTTTTTTCCCTTCATATCTTATTGAAAACAACAGGCACGTAGCATCGGGGGGGGGGGGGGCCCACTTTTTCTCGCAGCAACAAATTTTTTGAAATTTACATATAAAAAATGGAATTATCATTGAGTTGGCCCCCCCACTTTTTTGGGAGTATGTAAAAAATTGATATGAAAATAAGGAAATGAGTAGTGAAATTGAAGTTATATAGTAAGCCAGCCCCCCCCCCCCCCCCCCCCCCCCCGGATTAGGATTTTGAAGATTTTGGGAAACATAGCATTTTCCTTTTTTTTTTTTTTTTTTTTTTTTTTGCTTGTCAAGATTTTTTGGATGAGTCTGGCCCCCCCACTTTCAAAAACGATGCTACGTGCCTGAACAAGACTTAGTTTTAAAGGTTTCTTTTCAGTTCTGATGTTTTTTTGGGTTTCGTTTTGGGAGGGGGGGTTGTGGTCCGATTTTGAAGAAATTGATATCAAAGTAGATTTTGACATACATTGAAAAAGTTTTTTGATCTCTCATTTTTATTAGAATTTAGATTATTTAGAATTTAATTCATTATAATTTGATATTTCAAACACAACAGTAAGATATTTTTAAGAGCTCAACTATTTATCTTTTGAAATATGCGAGCCGAAAAATCTTACTTTGGATTGTTAATATCAACTTTCAGGAACAAGAAGGTTGGAAAAATATATAGTAAATATGATGCTTAAAATCGAGAGAAATTCTAAATTTATCAAGCCAGGTCTTTTAAAAATTGGTCAAGGGGTTACTTTCCTGAGTTAATGTACAAACCATTAACTGTGGAAAGTAAATTGAGTCATGCCATCGGATTAAAAGAAGAATTTGATAGAATTACTCATATACACGTGACGTAATGAACTTTTTTTTAAATCAAGATATTCAATAAATATAATTCAAGTGAATTTGAAAACAAAGTTTTTCTCACGACAAAATAAAATGTTAATTAGTAAGGGACAATTTTTAATAATTCATTCAAAAAATATTGGTTTTCAATGAAATATATAGTGAACAGAACAAAAAATGACATACTTTTGGCACCCGAGGGTATACATGTATGTTTTCATGGTAACCACACGCAATGATAAGGGTTGTTGTAAATATTTCCTTGCATTCATATATGTACATGCATTGTGATAGTATTTTAATTATGCAAAGACTGTATGTGTATATAGTTTGTAGTTATGAAAGCATTGTTTTGACATCTCAATTTTCATCATATCGTGTTCTGTACCGCCACGATCCGGATTTTTTTTTTTTTTTTTGGACAGAATATCCTGAAAAAGCTCGGTCTACTTCTTTTTATAAAATGAAATTTGATTTTCTTTGATATTTTGAGCAGTGCTATCGGTATATTGTTAAAGTTGTACTTTAGAGATGTTTTCTTTAAGACTGCTTTTTAAATTGACCGACCACGGTGCACTATGTAGGAGCCCAGAATTTGGAATCCATTAGTGTGTTTGATGTAGAAACAAAAGCTCATATAAGCGCATCTCTTAAATTCTACTACTTGTCACTCATCAATGGCACCTGACTAATTTTGTTTAGAGTTCCGTGTTTGCTCTGCTCCTGTTTTTGTATTTCTCCTTAAGACTTTTGATTTTGAATACTATTCGTTAACACCACATGTCAATTTTTTTTTTACAGAAATTTCTTTATCTTCGCTAGCCAGTGTCTAGTTTATATGATAATGCATGCAACAGTTTCATAGCTACACCGAAGCATTGTAAATCTATTCTTATACATGTAGTACATGTAATACACTTTTCGAAATATTGACTGCGCTTCAATCCGTATCAAAGTGAAAGAAGCAAAACTGCGTTTGGGTAAGCATCTCTCCTCCAGTTTTGGAGAGAGAAAATCCAACTCCCAAAAACGGAGTTTAGCCAGACCTGATAATTGTTAAAGTAGATTGCCATAATGCTATGAATTTAAAAACTGACACTAAATACGTTTGTGTTGTCATATGGTAAACGTAAATTACAACTTTTATTCCCTTATTATACAAGTATACCAAATATGTAAAATGCTTAAGAAATAATGCAACTAGTAATCTAAAAAAAATATAGACTCAGGTCGATCGTTAGTCCCGCATTTACCGTCAGTCGTGGTTGTCTCAAATAATAACTTTGACATATTTTTTTTTAATGTATTTTCTTGAATCTTTGGTATCTGTTGGTGTGTGTTTTTCAGTTTCTTAGATTTTTGCAGTATTAAATATATTTGATATTATGTAGACAAAAGAGAAAAAGAACAAAATGAGTATCTAAATGAGCCCTTTCTCTGAGAAAATTTAAAATATCATGGCTGAAGTATTAAATCTTAAAACATTCTTTTAGAATAAAAATACTGCCACCGTATTTTAAAAATGGGCCTACCTTCTGATATTCTTTCATCAAGAGAGAAAAAATATATAACGCCAGGTGCATGTGTGTGCAGAGTACCTACAGCTATGAGCAGAAAACCTTTACTTTAAATAGAGTTTCAAAACATCAGATTAAGAAAATGGTCTATGAATGAATTACATTCTCATTGACTTATCATTTTGCATCTCAATCCATATTTGAAATTAAATATGATCTATGAATATTTCAATATTTTTTGTTGGGGGGGGGGGGGGTTAAAGATGAAAATCAAACAACCTCTACTCACAGATGAAATTTATTTGTATATATTCTGATAAATGTACAAATTATTTAAAACTTAAAATAAATGCTTCCCAACACAATTTTTTTATTTAAAAAAAAACAAAACAATACAGACTTTACAAAGGCCTTTGAAATCACCCCAGTGAAGCACCATACACATAAGGACACCACAGTACATACACAAAGCATATGTTTACCTCCCTACACTGCCAGTTCACATGTACTGAGAATCAGAATCGCTGGTACCTTAGCCTTCCCTTTAATTTATTTACCCTGTGCAGGATTTTTACATACATCAAATTAATTGCATACAATACTTCCTAAGTATGTACTATATCTTCGTTGGATTTCAAAACAAAAATTTGTAAAAAAAAAAAAAAAAAAAAAAAAATGTGTTTTTCTGATTACATAGTATCTGCAATTCAATAATGCAATTTTTGTTGTGTTCTTGGATGTATCAAATAGAAATAACTAGAAAGTATAAAATACTTATCAATAAATGTGTTATTATCAAAATCTTTATTTTGTTCCCCCACAAGTTCAAACTTTCACAAAACCATATTAAGATGCAAGAAGCACACAAACAATTATAAAAAATATGACTTACATGTAACACATATTCATATTATTATTTCAGAGACTAAGTGAATATCATGATACTTTCAGGGATGGCAGATAATATGAATTTAATACAATGCATTAAACAGCACTGCAATTGTGTCCAAAAAGTGTTATTTCAAAGTACATGTATCATTAATTTGAAATAAAAATAAAATACCTCGATATAACAAAACTCACTGAAATTGTTAAAATATACATCATACATGTTTTATCTACACTGAAAAGACTGTTATCTTTGAACATCTATTGAAAAATACAAATTAGACAGGTGAAGCTTAATCTTGGTGTTATACAACCTGCATTATAAAAAAAACTTTCTTTATACCATAGATTCACACACTAACTTTAACCTGGATAACTATAGACTACAGCATTTACATGTAATACTCAGCGTTCATTTGAAATGTAAAAATTTTGCAGACGACAGAAACATGAAGTACCTGGTAACATGAACTTTTAAAATTTGATTTCTATGTATCTATCTGATTTCAATCACAACCTAGGTGTATGTTGCCAGTTAAACTGGTTTATATGTCTTATAAACTATTAACACTGGTCTACCGATCTGAACTTTACAGTTTTGGGAACACATAAATGACAGTGACTTACATTTATTGTTAGTACATTTAATTCAAAATAGCTGAGTGAACTTGTTTTCGCAGGTTGCGATCATGAAGACAATCAAATGAACTATTGAGTATAGCAGATATACAAAAATCTACAGTACTTTTGTATTTAATATCTGTTTAAACTGCGACATGATATTGCAATTTCCAAGTTTTTGGTCCACATATTTCTTCAATATAAACACACATCAAAATACCATTTAAAAAGAAATCTAAATCAAACTTGATACAAAGGAAAAGTATATTGCATGAACTTTTTTTTAAATAATACATCAAACTTAAACTATATGAAAATACATGTACACCCCACATATACACATATATGTATATACATATATGTATAACTAATAACATAATATTACATTTACCTGAGACAAAAAACATGAGCAGCAATTAAAAAAAAAAGAGAAAAAGAAAGATGATGTGGTTGACTACTAACAGAATAAATTATTTTTCTAAAAGTCTGAAAAAGGCATATGGCTTGCTGAACATTTACTGGCGAGGTCTCTCTCTCTCTATAGCTAGTGCATGTATTTTTTGTGCTGTGTCTTGCAGAGTCTTTTGTGGTATTTTTGGGCCATTGAGTTTAGGATGGAAAGAAGGAAGTAGACCACCATTACTATGACCACCTTCTCAAATATCCAGCTCAGAAGATTGGCCTCCTGTAACATATGCAGACATCAAATAACAGAGGTCAAGGATGAAAATATAACTCTTTATAATTGTGAGTCATCAAAGCAAGAACAAACTTAAAGTAGTTATCAAATGTTGAAATCTATTTTCAAGTTGTCAACTGAGCTTTGCATGTTTATGAAAAATATGTTATTCTAACTTGAGCTTTCAGCTCAGGTGAGCTAAAAACTCAGTAATTATTGTTAAGTTTTTTTTAACTTACTCCTGGAATGTTAGAGCCAGCTTTGTGGTGAAGTTTCTTTTTCTGCGCCTCTAAATATGTTTTGAATGGCGTCTGGAGAGATTCCCCAAAACTTGGAATAGCCCTTTAATGTAAAAGTAAACATCATGATGCTCTAGTTTTACATTAGAGTTTGAAAATCTTCACCTTTTTTTGTTACACTTCATACAAAAACATCATATTGTAAATTTATTTAACAATCTGAATTATTACTTTTGTGAATTTTATTAGTAAATCTATTTGACAGAATAATATTCCAAAGAAAAGTTCCTTACCCTATAAGTCTAACAAGTTGTTCTACATGATGATGACTAAAGATGAAAATAACAAAGAATTTCTGGAAAATAAAACAAAGTGCACAATGAGGTTGTGTACTTCAAAATTTTTATTACACACACAGATGCATTTAACTAAAAAAAAAGAAAAAAGAACCTGTTCTGGTAGTTTGTGTGGAACTTTTAGATAGCATACCTGTATATGCATTTTAATAATTGCCTTTCCTATTAAAGTTGCACCAAAGAAAGTCCAGAATGGAATGAGGAAATGTCCACAGGTAATGCCAGCTAAATCAAATAGTGGGTTGGGAATCTATTGAAAAGAAAGGCCAGCCACATGTGATCATTAACTAGACTGTCATGCATCTTTGTATACATGTACATATAACCAACTCGAAATGAAAAAAAATTTACTTTTAAATATCATTCACGTATACAAGAAAACTTGAGGGTTTGGTTTTAATGAACTGCAATTACACTGAAAATATATATATATATATATATATAAAATTTTTTTTTTAAATTATAGTATTACATGTGTTTTGGCTTTGCATTAAATTTCATTCAACTTACTGATGCGCAAGCTAAAATTCCAAAGAAGCCAACTTTTTGGACAAGGTTGTGCACACCAATTTTGGCTCGCTCCAAGAAACCCTAATAAGAGAGATTTACCAAAATAAATAAATGTATGTAAAAATGAATGTCATCTGCTTAATGAATCTATATGGCATCTATTAACTTAACATTCACAAGATACATGTATTTTGTGTGATTGTTTCTGTGATAAAATTAACAATAAAGGTTTATTTCAAACCGTTTCATATAATTTCTCATTTCCTTTTGTGTATAAAATAATACAAAAAAAGTTTTACTTAAGTTTAAACATGTGAAATTTCCATAAAAAAGTAAACTCATGCTGCTATTAAAAAAAATAAAATTAGGCTATCTGATCTACCAGAGATAAAACTAATTCATTTTAATAAGCATTTTATGCAAAGGGAAAAATAGGGACAAGGGACAGTGATGCTAATACAAGACAGTAGTTTTGACAACTTGTTCATTGAGTGAACACGGATTTCAACAATAAAAACTGCACACTCATGCTTTTACTGGTACCTTTCTGTAACTTTTAGCCTAGGAAATTTTATTCTACACAGGTCATGAATTCAGTACCGGTAATTCAATGAAGGCTTTCTCAAACAAGAACCCTTCTTCCAATTTATTTTAAATACATCAAAAGTTAAAACGTCTATAAGAATATAGGAATGAAATTTAAGAGATGTCCTCCCTTTTATATGACAATTAAAGTATTCATGGACAACATAAAATAATATTAACCCTAAAAATATAATCAAGATAATAAATGATATGAAAGTTGACTTACTATTTCTTCTGGATGGCTTTGCTTTTCATGTAAAAGTTCCTCGATTTCCTCAAAGTCATCACTGTCCAAGTCTGCCCCAGACAAGCGGGCTGCGCGGGCCATGAAGTAAGGAGGGAGTTCACCGATTGCAGTCCCTGCGCCCTGTCAAAATAGAAGATTTAAATACGTGTAATCTATTTAAACTGTGGATACTACAGTCTATAAACAGCATACAAATAAATGTAAAAATTCAAAATATCTGGGAGGAAGATGTCCTCTGATTCATGCAATCTTCTCAATTTTTTCATATCAAAGAGGGTAAGACAGAGATGCAGTTAGAATCTGCATGTACATGCATTTCAAATCAAAAATGGTAAATCATGTAGTGTAAATATACTTGCATGGTCGTGGGTTTTAAATTTTTTTCTAAAGCCAAACGAGCTCATGCTTTTATTGTTTTTTCTTTTATCAACATACAATCTTTAGCTGGTGAAATTCATTATTAAGAAATTACATGCTACACAAACTGACAGACAGGACTGTGTAACACCTACCCACATGATGGCCTCAATTCTAACTTTACTGATGATGGTCCACATGGTAATGATATTTTTACTTGTATCTCCATCAGGACACACAATACTGAGATGAAAAAATCCAACACAATTAAAGAACAGAAAAATTAACAAAAGCGCTATTACAACCACATTAATCTTTTTAGAAACAGAATAAAATTTATCATATGCTAAAGTATCTTATAAGAAATCCATTAATAAATAAATTATTAGTCAATATTTCGAGAGTTTATTTTTAAAAAAATTTCATAACAAATCATGCATTTCAGAACCAAAAGTTACATACTCGTTAGGATATGGTGGTTCTGGAAAGTCAATTGAATTGCACTCATAGGCTGCTAATGTAACAGCTGCTATATGTGGACCCTAAAAATTCAAAATGTCAACAATCAATGTACACTTTCATAATAGTTATATGTAAAAATACAAAGCCTTCTTCTTTTCATCTTCAGAAATGTATGAAGGCTTGTGTTATCATGAAACAACAGATCTTGATAAACAAATGTTTTTCATGTATTGATTGAAAAATTACTAATAGAATATGAAGATCAATCAAATTTTTACAAAAATCAATAAATCTTACCAGATATAAGAGAAATGTATGTAAGCCTGTCCCCAGACCCACTGAGGACAGGATCCCCAGTCCCACCCAGTAACCCCACCACAGCAGGGTCTTCTGGAGTGTACCGATCCCCTGTATCAAAGAAAAACTTTCTGTCTTAAGTGAACATTATACAAGAATGCAAGCAAAAAATACAACTAGGGCATGTGGTTCTATTGTTCTCAGTACAACTTGTATTATATAAAAATAAGCATGTATTGGAGAGCTGGAATAATGCATAGACATACTAGTACATGTATTAAATCTTGAGTGATTCATGCTAAATTTAACTGAGTGAAAATGAAGATTACCTGCTGATGTGGGCCTTCAGTTTTATAGGCTAATGCTGCTAGTATGAATAAAGCTAAGCAAATCACCACTGTCTTTTTCCATTTCAGTAACCTACAAGAATAAAAGAAATAAACACTGTCACTTATCACTTTACAATTACCGGCATCAAGTTGTTTCATGCATTATTTTATATCAAAGTAATGAAATTTCTTCAATAAAATGGAGAACGCCCGCACCTTTGTGAAAATTCAGACGTTAGACATACAGATTCTCTGACAAAATAATGCAGTGTTGTGACTGGTTGTCGCCATAACACAATCTTTTCTCTCTCCTTCCTCTCTTCATGCAACAAATCTAACATCTTCTCCTCTTGGCTCTCCTGTCTCAAAGTTGCTCCATTTACATCATTAGATTGACTGCGCTTCTTTGCAGTTGACTTAGTCATACCTTTTGTGTTATATTAGGAAACTAGTACATGTATCTGTTAAAAAGAATCATACAATTATTACAAGTTGACAATGGAATAAATCACATCAAAATGTTCTAATCTTCAACCTGAATTTTTAAAGTATTTAAGATGAAATCATAGATCTTACGATCATTAAATGGCCATCATTTTATAATCACCAAAATGAATGATATACACCAAGTTTCACTGTTAACAAACATTCCTTTTAAAGACATTACAAGGCCCCCTGAATTCCCTCAAAACTACCACACATATATCCCGAATTTTCTCTACAAACATCTTCATTTTAAGTATTTTCCCTTACTTCATCGCTATAATCACTTACGTGTACTCATCGCATTACATTGATCATGGTTAAATCCTCGTTATGTATAAATATCTTGATCATGTTAGATAGTACAGTACTGTAGAGCGTAAAAATATAACTGATTTGTAAATCAAACCTTTATAAGGGACATGATGTAATAATCGACTCAAACACCTATCACTCTTAACAAATAAAGTAAACTTTGGACTATGATACCAATTATATGTCACTTAGAAGCTAACATACACGAAATACAACCTTGCTCAGTGCTCCCGGAAGTTGTCACATCTACTGAAAGTGACGGAATGTCGATCCCGGCCTTACAAACAAGAGGCCTAAGGACATAATTGCTCACCTGAGCAACAAGCGCAATAACTCTGATCACTGAAAATCATTTTAGGATATTAATAACAAAATATCATATTTTAGTACAGTAGATTTTATTTCCATAGAATTTTAAATTTTGATAAGTAAAACATTGAGTCCCTTTTGTGTTACATGTATTTCAGTTTTTAAAAAAAAATTTTCTCCATTCAAAGGACTATGTGTGGTATTATGCATTTTTTGCCCCAAAAATTAAAATTTTTTAAAGAGCTTTAAATATAAGGTGAAAGATAGTTAAAATCATATTGAAAGTAAGGGTGTAAAAAGTTATTCCTATATTGATTTTTATACGATACTATTTAAAAATTGGTTGAATCCAGGGGCAGATATTTCACCATACCGCACATAGTCCTTTACCCCCCCCCCCCCCCCCCTCCCCCCATTGCTGCCCAAGCCTTATCCACTGGATCACGGTTTAAATAAACTTAAATCTACATTATGTAAGGATGCTTTCACTCAGCTTACCTAGCTGGTAAAATGGTTTTTGAGAACATTTCAAAATATGTCTTTTTTTGGTTTATATCTAGGTAAAAGAATAAATCACATGCCCCACCCCTTTTGTGGCCTAAACTTACCATGAGGATCATGGTTTGAACAAACTTGAAACTACACTGTCTGAGAATGCCTTCACACTAGATTAGGCATTTCTGGCGAAATGGTATTAGACACGAATTAATTCGAAGAATTCAAAAAATGTCCACAAAATTCAATAGTTTTTAATTATCTCCCCTTCATTTTCACAAACTTCAATCAATTATTTTTACCAAGGTTGTTTAAAATTTGCCCAGTGGTTGTGGAGAAGAAGTTAAAAATGTGAAAGTTTAGAGACACACTAAGACGATTGCATGACATGGGACAAAAATGATCAGAGAAGCAAGTTTGAGCTTTCAGCTCAGGTGCTCTAAAGAGTAATAGTTAAGTAATGATATTGAACCAAGGACGTATTATACTTAGTATACTGTGTATGTCCCTGATTAAATTTTCAACCACCCCTACACCCCCCTCCTCTACCGCCCTTCTCCCAAACTCAAGAAGCCCATGGGCCTATTGCTCACCAATGTCCTCTACTGTAACAATGCAAGTAAAATGTACTATATCTCAGGTTCCTGTTCTATCAATTTTTTTTCAATACTTGTATAATTGGTTCTCATCCATAATATTCATCATGCAAGATAAAAGACATTGATTTCTGTGCTGAAACACCAACTCTATCTTGCCTCCAGGCCTTTTAGCTCACCTGTAATTAGGCACTATACACCCATCAATTTTCGATATAGTGCCTACAGTTTGTGGTATTGATTTTTAAAGCGTTGAAATGCATGAAACCCCATAAGCATGTATTAAAATATTTAAAAAAAAAAAAAGTTCAAAATGTGTTTAAACATACATGTATTTCGTTCATAAACTTGCCATTCAGACTATCCATCAATCTCCTTAATTATACATCGGGAGCATTTCCGATTTCTTCTATCGGAAGTACAGTGTATAATACTTGTGAAGTTTTTATTCCTGGCTATAAACATTTTCTTACCTTTCAAATACTATAATGTCAGTTTCTGTACATATGAAAACAACAAATGATGGCATAAAAGTCAGTCTTTAGTGGCTACTTTCCATTAGATAAGAAAGCTAGGCCTATATCTTATCACATTACTCCTTTTTATTTTAACCTCAAGAGTAACACTGTTAGAAATTCTGAGCACTAGCTGACAGAGTTTATGAAACATATATCTGGACTGAACTACACGAGTGCTAGAAACAAAAGCTTTAGTACAGATAACCATCAAATTCCAACAGAAAGCCACATATGGCTTTCTTTTTAACCACCTTCCATTCAATATGTCAAACACCTGACCAGGTTTGTTTGAGCAACGCCTTCATAGTTCAAGATGCTTTGAATATGTCGAGGTATAAAATTACAAAATAAGGCCACACAGTATTCCCATGTATCATATCCATCACTAAGCTGCGTGACCAAGTCTGATTGTTCTAGACTTCCCATTGATCAGGAGGTTGCACAAGTTGAGAATTTATCCATTCATAAATCATAAAACTTCAAAATGAACTATGACCTTTTTTTTTGGGGGGGGGGGTTCAGTGCACAACTTTATTCCTCCTCTGATGTATCAGCTAACCAAGATTGATGTTCCTAGTATTATAACAATCCTCATGGTACATGTATAAGCTGTACACAATGTGTGTATAGCCGAAAGGGGGCAACAGTGACCAATTTTGGGGTCATGACCCACTTTCCCCATCAAATGCATCAGCTGACATAGTTTGATTTCAAAGTACTAAACTTGATACATTTAAGAAAATGATTTTTTTTTTTCATTTCTAGTACATGTATGCAAAGTCTATTCTCATGCATCAACAAAACCTTAGTTTGTTTTACTGACATTACAATGTTCACAAAAAAAATAATTAAAAAAAATAATGAACAAGTTTTTTCCATAACTTGATATTCAACAATTTTATTGATGAAAGTTGCAATGACAACTCATTTGCCATATAAGAATAGAACTACTCTATCCCTTAAAACACTCCGACATGCACAACATACAATGAATGTGTAAACTTGATTCAGGTGGCAAACATGAAAACTTGTCTTCATCTTATAACAACTAAGGGATATTGATAAAATCATCTCCAAGAATGCATAGTCTTTTAAAATCATATCCAAAACTTCTGACATTATAAAAAAAAATATTATTGGTCAAGGAAGGAAACACACTGCAAATAAAGAAAAATTGTATTGTAAATAAATGTATTTTGTTTGCTATGAATAAATAAAGCATCTCCCAATTTACAAAGCAGAAAAACTACTTCATAGATTTAAATATTAATATCTATGCATAAAAGTATTTTCTTTTCATATGTACATGTACATGTATTCAAGATTTAAAAAGAAAACCAACATAATTCTCACACATAATAGGATTACTTGTATCACATTTCGAAACCAGTAAAAGATTTATACTATATAACACCTTAATTTCAATCAAAGGAGAAAAAAAAACCTTTTTCAAATAAATTTGCATTTTTCAATTCTCAAGAAATGGTTTATTAATTAGAGCACAAACATAAACGTTCCATAAAAAGAACTTAAGACACGTGACATGCAGTTTTGCAAACACTGCAAATACATGTTGCATTTCAGAGAAAAATATATGATATGGACGGCCATAAACCTGAATAAAAGTGCCTTTAAAAAAGCAATAAACGGACATTCTACACATAGAACATTCCATACAGAAAGATAGGAAAATAGTTCCTTTATATATCAAAGGCGATCCTATAAATAGCTTTTCTGGGGGAAAAAATAGTAACAAAATTTACAAATCTTATGTAAATACAGCAAACATTCAATTTCTGTCATCCTCAAATTTGAAGCACATTCAGGTGCTACAATACCAAAAATAAACAATACACAAATTCATGACCAATTCTCTTATCTGATCGGTTACTTCTAAGCTGCCAACTCGCTCAAATTCTAACTAAACATGCATTTTTCCTAAGAAAGCAACAAATGTGTACAACTGTCAGATTATATGTCAGATAGATGCACAAAACATTCCATACAAAAACAACCAGCAAGCAGATTTGTTATTTACACATGTAAACATAGATTTGAAGTCACACCACAAATTGCACATTTTTGTCATTAATTTCTACTTCACTAAAAGAAATCATCTGTCATTCATACAAACATGAAAACCTTTCCCTTTCTTTCCTAAGCACACAGCACAATAATATGTCCGATTCTTTAATAAAAATGAATACAATTCTATAAAACAAGCTTAAACTTGAAAGAAGGGAATTTTGATTTCACCTTTTGCTCAAAATAGATCTGAATAGAGAGAGAGAGAGAGAGCAATAGATTGTTTGTGCAATTACATGCCCATTTTATAATGCTAGCAACAGTATGTTACACAATGCACATAAAAGAAAGAAAACAAGAAAAAAATATTAAAATAAAAGGTAGCATTGATACTCTGAGCAAGTGAAGTCACATTATAATAACTAATGAGCAAATATAGAGGTAAACCTAATAGCACTAATTTAATTTACAAATAAATGTACATATCAATGTCAAATCTATCTATCAATTCATCTGAAGAAATTCACTTCCATACGTAATTGTTTGTTTTCTTATACAAAGTAATACTCCATGTTACTGCTTGAACCAAATGGTTTTGTAAATATTACAATTGATTAAAAGCAGGAATAATACATGTACATATTTATTGAGTGTGTAGATTGGATCAATGAAAATGAGAATACTTTAATCTGAAATGAAGGATTATTGCTGTATTGTTCTAATTTAGGGTAAACATTCAACATATGACCAGCATTAAATCAATATATAACGTATAAAAATTTTTTTTATCAAAATATGATAATGTACACTTTACAAAACAATTCAAGGTTTTATTCTTTGCATGATTGTTAGAAAATTACATAAGATATTTACTAATGTATAATTATGATTTTTCATCATTTTACTTGCTGGGAAAAAAAAGAATAATTAAAAGAAGAAAGAAAACAAATTCAATGTTCCTGTAGAGTAAAAGTACATCTACCCTTGATTTTCAACAATTTTTGGGGTTTCATAATTTTCAAAGACAGTTTTTATTACTTAAAATTGCAATTTCAAACCTCTAAAGACTAGGAGAATCTGAGCCTGCAGTTCAATACATCAAATAAATACAGTAAATCAACAGCAGATACACATAGGGAAAGAAATAAACAAAAAAAAAGAGTCACCCTGCATCAAACAATATATAAAACAGTCTAACAACAACTCTCAAAAATATAATAATCATATATAAAATAACAATATTGCCATCAGCATCCAATGAGATAATGAAGTTAGTAATCATTACATTATAGTATAGTGCACAGGTTCTTTTCTACAAAGATAAAGAAGCTAAAAGCAAAACCGTCATGAAAACAAAGTGAAAGTGAAAGTTGATTTTTGTTTTTTTTTACACAACAGAACCACCCCATGGTTATTCACACTGTCGCTTGATTGTCTCTTATCAACATAACTGGATTTATTTTTTATACTGGTTTTCAAGAGAAAAAATGATAATTTCGACCCCCCCCCCCCCCCAAAAAAAAATAAAATAAATTCACCCATAAATCTATGAAAAATCCCCCAGCAAAACAAGATAATAATACTGTAAGTGGATTTGACAGAAAAAATCAGCATTTTGTGAATCACAGGAAAATAAATAAGGGATTTATGATAGATCTCTTCATATATATAAGAAATATACAGAACATTGCCACATTTGAATGCAATGATGAGTATTCACTACACTGCATGCCAACAAGGAGGTTTTGTTGTCATGAAAACTACATAACAATTCATATACATATATAAGCATTTTTTGTTCTTTCTGATTCAGAAAAATAATAATCTTCCAAACATGATATATAACTCTTATGCAAAACACAATCCGCAACATTCGAAACCACTCAACTTTCATCACATAATTCAACTGGTGTGCTTGGACAATACATAGTTGCCACAATGATGGATGATGATGATGATGATGGGTTTTGCTGCTGGTGGATGACTATAGAATCCGCTCCCAGTTGAATTCCTCGTCGTCATCTTCCACATCATTTAGGATGTATGAAGCAGTTTGTGTGGGTTGAACAATGACATTCTGGGTTGGCTGTGGACTGAATCCACCCTACAACACACATCAGAAATATTAAACATTCCTTGACTAATCATTTTTCACTTTTTCTTCATATTAAAGCAATTATATTTAACCAATACCAGTAGATAGTATTTTCAGCTTAAAGCAAAAATGAGTTTAAAATCAATGGTTGTAATGATGAGAGTTTTCACAATATTTGAAAGAAACATACGGTACTGCAGTGGGTTGTTATAAAATGACAATTGACAACAACCAAGTCAAATACAGTTTTCTTAAAGCTTTTCTTTATTTGCTATAATATTTTCAATCTCGGTAGAACTTACTACTGTTGATGTGGGACTCAGGGAGGGGCTGATGGAAGATTGGGGGACTGTTAAATGTGATGTGTTGTTGCTCAATGTGGTCAAAGTGCTTGCACTTGTTGATGAATAACCAGTGTTGGCTGAAAAAAAGTGAAAAATCTCTATCATTACAAATGAACTCTGTTTAAATATGTGAATGTACATGTTGCAAAATCTCTGCAAAATTGTCCCCTTCTTTCAAACATCATTCTTTCCATCTCCCACCAGCTTTCCATTTGTTTCCAGAGTATTATTTTTTATTTATATAGAAACTTAAGTTTCCATCTATAAAATCATGCATATGGCAGTGCAAATCTTTCTCAAATGGTGATGTTTTTCAACCATACAATGACAAATAAATTTGTACATACTTTTCTACGATAAGGAACGGTACAATACAATACTCAACAAAGACAGTAAAATTTGTTTAAAAAAAATTTCATTCATTTTCTACATTTTTCAGTTTGACATGAATTACAATTTAGAAGAGAGTTAAATCGAGGGGCCTTACTTGTGGTGGTGGGAGGGGTGATGGAGGGTACGAGGCCTGACTGGTTGAAGAATGTGCTGAGGGAGGAGGCCAGGTCAGCAAACTGCTCCTGGTTCAGGCACCAATTCGCCTGGTCAGCATTCTTCATCGTGTCCATCAGACCTGCTCATCAACATATTTAATTCAATTTATTTACCAATTAATTGCCCACAACAAGCAACAGGATGTTACATAACGCTCATACAATGCCATAAACATACAAGAGTGAGGAATGTTTCATAATTGAAAGAGACTTACACTGAAATGTCACAGATATTCCATGATAAAAGATGAATCAATTCAGAAGATAGCAGTAGGAGGTATTCAAGTAATTTATCTTAATATCATGGCAAAATATTTGCTAACCTTTACATGCTCCTAATTTATATGGTATATATGAAAGAATTTTTTAAAATAATTCAATGATGCAAATAAGAGAGAGAGAGAGAGAGAGAGAGAGAGAGAGAGAGAGAGAGAGAGAGAGAGAGAGAGAGAGAGAGAATGATAAGTACAAATAAGAGACTTGATGAACGATAATATAGATCTTTGTAAAATATTTTTGCAATGAGGAAAGTAAGCAGATTGGCTGTTCTTCGACAAATTCATGATATGAAACAGTACCATTCAATTTTATGTACCAGTACCTCAGTAAAATAATTTTTCTTAAAAAAACTGTTATCTCTGTAAATTTGCAACAAGTCTCTTGGGCAAAATTGAATAATTTTCCCTTTTATTACTTCTGATATGCCTATCCTACCTAATCATAACTACCAGTTTAACACTCAGTTGTGATTTTCCATTATTAGTACATGTACTAGGCATGCAAGAAATGTAGAACCAAAATAACAAGAATCCCTATATTCTCTAAATATCAGTGTCAGAGCCAGTTGAGAAAAGTAGCAAGTCAACCAATTATATGCCTTGTTATGTACACACTGAAGCTTGTACCTTGAAACTGCGCCATGTCCACACTGTTCAGATCTATGCTGCCAGAGCCCGCCAATCTCAGACTCTCTTTTAATGTCTCTACATTCTGTAACCAGTCTGTGCCTGGTAAACTGGGGGCGGGTCCTAAAAAATAATGCAGGCCTTTACTTCTCTCAGTCAAAAGCAAAGATAACATAGGAAGTAATCATCTTTAGAAAAAGAAAATTTCAAATGTTATACTGCAACTGAAATTGTGGGAACAAAGCGTTTGTTTTATTCATTTGAAGACCTAATAGCAAGAACTTGTACTCCTATCTTGATACATTCATTAAAACATCTTTGCAGACAGAAGGCTGTATGTTTTGTTCGTGAATTCATCACTAAAAGATTTACGGTACTTGTTCATAAGCATTTTAACCAGATATTGTTACTTTGAGTTAACGTCATATAAAACCAATTCATTTATCAAAACTACAGTTCTAAACTGTGCACCAATAAACAGCAATACTGCATCTACTCCCAAATCATTTATGAATTTCGAAAAACAGAAAACCTCTTAAACGATACGCGCAGTCATGAATATGATTTCTACTCATTATACGGCTAATCAGGAGATCATGGAGCAAAAAGGTTTGTAAGAGGGTTAAAGAAAATTATTTTTTTTTTCAAATTTTCAGAAAGAAAAGTTTCTTAACCCCCCCCCCTTTTTTTTTTAACCAACGTAAACAAATAAAATCATTTGGTTTTTTTTGTGTTTTGTTTTTTAAATATTAATCAAGAAACTTTTGTTTTTAATTCGATTTCTTTGGTCATTGCTGAGAAATCTGACGGACCTGCTGGATTGGTTTCAAACATGTTCTTGTAAATGGTTCTAAATGAAGCACTGAGATCGTCGATTCCTATGTTGTTGTCAATAAACGAGTTTCCAGGCTGCTGGGTGTGCTGGGTTGGCATCTGGATCTGAATCTGCAGTTAAAGAAAATATAAAATTAAAATTGACCAACCATATCAAAATTTACCTACACAATGATAAAAAAATTGAAAAATATAATTAAGTTAAAGTTTTCTAATTACTTAAAAAAATTAAAAGAGTTTTATATACCAATATAATAATACACCAGTACCAATAACTTATTCCTTCTCTCATCCCCCTGCCAACTGTAATGGTTTCTGCCATTAATTTAATTGCAATCACATCAGAAGAACATTTATTTCATGGTCATAAATCAATAAATATTACAGATGACAATGACCTGATTTGCTGGCTGGGCTTGAACAGGGGACACCTGGACAGTGACTGATGAAAGAGGGGGGTTACTTAGACTGTTGGAGTTGTTCAGGTTCAAGCCAGACTCCGGACTATAGGGTGATGTTGCCTGAAGGAAAACAAAATAGCATGTAGAATATAATATCATTATAATTATAAATACCATAATTCTTAAATTTTTTTGGACAGGGTGCTATTTTTTGCTTAATTCAGTGGTACATGTATCATCTCATGTACCATACAAAAAACTTAATTACCAAAACAACTTTATACCGATTCAGATATTTCAAAAATAAAATGGTGAAATATATTTATGTTTGAACTGAAAAGCTTCAAGTTTGTCCCACCCCTTCCAAAAAAAACCCCCAGTTACATATACATGTATATGGCAGAGTATACATTAATTAAATGTTGTTGGCATTATGGATTATAAGACATGTTTGAATGACAGTGTTTAGTCTTACAAATTCCCCGATCAGCTTCCGCTTCTTGTGTCTAGATGGCAAGGAATCATCCGGCGGATTATTGTCTATGGCCCAATATGACCCCTGAAAAACAGATACATGTAATTATGCCCCAACCAAAAATTAAACAAGTTTTGTTCAATACAGGTTGTCATGAAAAGGTAAGTAGCTTGCATATGTGGAAAGTCTTACCTTTCCAGGGTCATCTTTTGATCTTGGTACTTTTAGAAAACATTTGTTCAGAGATAAATTGTGTCGTATTGAATTCTGAAATAAAAACAAAAGCTGTTGTGAGCTAACTATCACAATTTTCTTTAAAGACCTTCATGTACCACACATTTATAAATTTTTTTTAATCAATTATAGAGCAGCAGACTGGATGGTTTTGGCCATTTCCAAACTATATTAATCTCATTGAAAAGAAAAGCTCTGTTTCTAAACTGATAAAAAAAATAAATTTACATCTGTATTGGCAGTATATCAATAAAATAAACAACACATTGCCTTATTGGACGACTCAGAGATTAAACCTGATCATTGCAGCAATGCTACTTCAATGTCATATTTACAGGTCCTTGAGACTCCATGACTTTTACTTGTTATGACAGTACATTGCAGCATAGCAGTTTCAATTTATCATGTAAATGCTTACATCGCCATAAATGATCATTGGTTGTCCAACTCAGTAGCACAATGGGTATAGATTCGGACTACTGACCTTTAGGTCCTGAGTTTGATTACAGCAGTGACTTTTGTTTTTATAAATAGCAACACATTTTCAATAATAGTTTATTCCAAATTAAAATAAAAAATAAAATCGAAATTAAACTGAAAAAGACAATATTAGAAATAATGGTTCGCTTATTTTTTTCAAAGTGACAATCAATTTCTGAAAATTTATGGCAGCAGTTCATGTTATTAATAAGCAGGTTGAGACCAATCACCATAATAGGTCATAGAACCATTTTAGCAAGAGCTTGGAGTTTCAGTGGGATGTTACATGTAGTTTGCTCATCAAAACAAACTGTCAAATATTGAGTACCTTCTTTCTGATTTGTAAAAAAAGTTATTTATTCATAAAATACTCATGCATGTATACTGTAAAAACTGGAAAGTTTTTTTTTTTCAAAGTCTGCTCTACTGAGTGAAATTGACACTATTTTAACTGAAAGATACATCCCTGTACAAAGTGAAACATGTATTGTTGCATTGACTGTATTCATATCTGTACGCGATTGACTGGACAGTTAAAGACCTTCATCAAATTGGAATTTGACAAGAACTGTTCAAAATATATATACATGTGTTTACCCATTTATCCATAATAAAAATTCGATAATTACCATGATTACCCTGATTTATCTGTACACAAGAACAAAAATGATATAAACATGGCTTAGAATGTTCAACACATAGATGAGCAACTTTTATTACAACAAAACCATTTGAATTATCCTGGTAGCCTTCTAAGTAAGATATGCCCTAAAGCGTGGGAGGGGGTCCCAAAGGGGTAAATTTGCAATAAAACAATATGATACAAATCTTCGTGCAGATTTTTTTATAGAGAATATAATAAATATTGCAATTAAAATATTAATGTATCTACACTGTATAATATTACGTTCTTTATGTACTCTAGGTAAATGAATGTAACATCGAAATGTGATCAGAGGAATCTCGGACGGTGTGTATTGCACCAAATTGCACACTCCATACCTTCCAGCCGTTTCCTGCATCTTTGTAGTAGGGAAACTCATTACAAATCCACTGATATATCTCACTTAACGTCATTTTCTTGTTTTTCGAACTGTTTATGGCAAATGTTATTAGATTAGCGTAACTGTAAGGGGGTTTTCCATCTCTGTGATTCGACGCTTCTTCTTTATCGAGGGTTGCACTCGTGTCTAAGGGTGAATTCGGGGCTTTTCTCATTGGCACTTGACCCCCGTGAGCTTTCGAAATCTGATTTCCATCTTTATTAGCGTTTCCTCCTGCCATAGCCCCTCCAACGGACAATTCATGCAGCCATTTCATATCTGTCAACGAAGCCCCGAGCTCCGCCATCTTGAATTTTCTGTTGAAACTTAATATAATGCGGAGTAATATATCAGCTAATATGAGTATTCTTAATATTTTCATATATTCTGGTCGATTTTTGTCATCATTCGAAAAATATGATGAGTAAAATGATTAAGATCGAATTTGAAGTTAATTAACCAAAAATCAAGGATACCTGTTAAAAATTATTGCAGATCTATTTTGTTTTGGTGTAGTCTTAAAATCATAGCACTCGGTCCAGGCTTCTTTACCCCCAACGAAGTCGCATAGCAGCAAAACAGTGCCCCAACAAGGCTTTTTGCCGCGAAATTTAAAATCTTGTAACACCGACCGGGTTGCTCAAAACACTGGTTACCTTTAACCACTCTTCTCGTGGTTAAATTTTGACCAGTAGATAAACTCTGTTGCCCAATAGTTAAACACTTTAGGTATCCCACTCCAATCCACACTTTGCAAAAGTTGTTTCCCTTTGCGGGGTCAACCCAAAGGTCAAAAGGGAAAAACCAACGGCGTCCTGTGATAAAATCTTTTGGAATTTAATTTATTCCTTCGAAATGTGTGTTGCCCCATTTTGGGGCAATCAAAATACAGAAAAAACGAATTTTTAATGTCAAATGACAAAGTTATAAACTTTTAAACTACAATTTTAAAGGCTACTGTGAGAAATCAATGGATTTTCCCCCATGGGACGGTGGGATGGTGGCCATGGGACATAATTTTTTTAAAGTGTGGATTGGTCTTCGTTGTTTTATCAAGACCTTATTGAAAAACGTCGGAAGCAAATTTGAAAGGGGGGGGGGGGGGCTAGACTAATCCTCAGAAATCTTAACAAGCAAAAAAAAAAAACTAATTCCCAAAATCATGAAAATCCTAATCCGTGGGGGGAGGGGGGGGGGAGGAGCTACCTATAGTTCCAAAAAAATTCTTACCTACCAAAAATTTTTTTTCGTAATCTTGAAATTCCTAATCCGTCGGGGGGGGGGGGGGGGGGAGGAGGGGGGGGGGGGGCTAGTATACCTATGACTCCAACTTCTCAATATTTCAATCTTTTCAACGTAAATTTAGGAACAATTTTGTTTGCTGCGACAAAAAGGGGGGGGGGCTGAACCCTCTCTTATGCTATGTGCCTAATGGTTAGGTCTAACTTTGCACAAAAAACCCCGGTTCCGACGCCTATAGGAAGTATATAATAAAAATAAACGTGGTTAATGTTTCTACTCGAAAATTATACGGTTATTAGCTGAAAAATTTGCCGAAATAGTAAGTATTTTTTCTTCGCACACTGAACAAATGCTCATTTATTCAAATACTTTAGCTAACTCGTGTAGTTTGCAACCCATACGGGAAAAACACAAATTTTAACACTAAAATATCAGTCTTTTTTCTTAAAAAATAAGGAATTAATTATCGAATAACTATCGTTGATTTGGGCACATGTCCAACCCAACTAGTCTTTTGAACTTGATTGTGCCATATTTAAAGCCAATTCGCAAAAATCTGATGCGACAGGTTACTTGATATTAGTACTCTGTATTTGCTGGTCAGAATTTCCCATTTTAATCGTTTGTTAATGAAATATAAAGATTTTACTTTCAAGAACTTATATTACTGCTTCTATTAGACAAAAACACCGGTTTCTATCGGAAATTTGCAGTTCCTTCTTTTAATGAAGTTAAATTACATCTCTGTAATGCATTGAATAATTAATCATGTTCAGTGTTTCTATATTCTATTGAATATATGATCTATAAATTATGTATCAATAGATTTCTAAACTATTAAAACTTACATCTACCATACAAATTGTATGTATATGTATTTGCTCTCATTGTTAACGATTACCTTGTTCAATATTTCCATTGTTTAGTAAATTTTCCTTTTTAAGGAAATAAAATGGTTTGACAAGAAGTTGGTTCATTAGTTTTTTTCATTAAAATTCAGTGTATCGGATTTCAATTTTCAGATATATTATCTTTGTTGCAAAACTCAAGAGTTATTTTTTTCAATTTAAAGCTATATTTTAAATTCGAATAAAATGAAATGCCGTAGTATTTATCAGACCATAAAAAATCTAAATAATTGAAAGCGTCATAATATTTTGTGTGCGATGATATTAGTCTGTATAGCTGAAACTACTTTAATTAATTGCAATTTGTGTTCAAAATAGCTTATAATGCCCAATTTTCAATATTTTGTTTCCATGGTAACCCGTCCCCATAGAAACCGTTTAAGGTGGTATTAGATCTTTATGAACCAAAAGATATCAAAACACGAAATATGAAAAAAATCTCTGACTATGCGTGGTCACCGAATTTGATATTTACAGAAAATTAATCTTTAAAAACATGCGGGATTAAAAAAATCAAAGTACTGAAGAACTGATGGGAGTTGATATTGTCGATGTTTTTTATTTTAAAATCAATGATATGTTATTTTGCATGACAAGTACAGGTAGTTTCTAATTTGAATTACGCACATTTTTATAATATGAATTTTTGGACTTTTTCGACAAGAATGTCGAGAAACTATGAATAATGTTAAAAAATATTTAAAGATAAAATTAATTGAATCAAACTATGTATCCGTGATAGAAATATTTCTCGAAAATTGTATGGATCCAAGCAATATTGAACTCTAGTCTCGTTCAACCAAATGCTCGGCTGACACCGTAAATCTCCGACAAGGATTTACGGAGACAGCCGAGCGTCGAGTTGAACGAGACTATATTGAACTCTGGCGTAGGAATACATACGAATACAAAAATATTTAAATTGTTTACCATTTCAAATCTGACTATTTTCAAGGTATTTATAAAAAAGTTTCCTTGAAAAACAATGCTTTAGCATACATTACATCGAATTCATCAATTATTTTCAAGAACTAAGTCTTGTCAACGGCATTGATTTGTGCTGAGGTCCAAACACTGTTTCACTTTCGGTTTGTCTGAGTAACTACATAGGAGAGTTGATTAAAATCAACTCCCAATTAAATTTGAACTAATGATTAGGGATCTTAGTTTTTTTATTGTGTTTATTAATGGATTTTCCACACAAAAAGAATTTTGCTATCTTTTGTTATACTCAATCTGTGAACACATTTAAGTAAAAAAAAAATCACTAAAGTCTGGAGGATTTTTTCCTGTCTTATTCAATGGTCAGTATCATGTAAACGTCTTATATTTAGCGTGTGCAATATTTGGCGGAAAATTTTTTTTCTACAGGTTAGCGTGGGTTTTAATTGGCGTTTTTCTGAATGTTCCAACTAATACATATACATATGAATGGCATTTAGCAATATACTTGACTTACCGGAAGTAGCTTTCGCCAAAAACGCTTAAAAGATAACAATTTATGAATAGCACCTAATTGGGATGGTAACAGTTGAAATTGACACCCCGAGAAAACCATTGTCAATCGACGCGAAGCTGTTTTCGAGGGGTGTCAGATAACAGTACTGGTGAGACAAGATTAGACACATCTCCTTGCACGTAGCTTGGATATCTTTATACTGTGCACCTGTCAAGTGTATGGTATGGTATGGTATAGTATAGTATAGTATAGTATAGTATAGTATAGTATAGTATAGTATAGTATAGTATAGTTTATTAGCTCAAAACCACATGGTTTATAGGCATTGTATAAATACATTATCATTGTGAACAATTTTTTTTTTGCAGTACATAAACACATCTTCCATTATGAGATATTACCACAAATGTACAATGTAATAATTACATAAAAAATAGAAAAGAAACATGTACATATATGTATTTTATAATACAATGTACTTAGATTATCACATTAGGACGATAATATACATATTAACTAAATTATTTTTATACCCTGTTCCTTTCTTAAGAAAAAAAAACCAGTTTGTTCAATTGTTTCTTATTTCTCGAACTCAGCAACTGAACAAGCTTGAAGCAAGAAGGATTTTACATGTAATAATTTTTGACATACACCATAAATGACTGTACTTTGGACATTCTAGAATTAAGTGATATTCATCTTCAATCCTGTTAAGAGTACAAAATCTACAAATGCTACGCGAGCGTACAGTTTGATTATACCGACATTGTTCTATTGCTAGTCAATGTGCAGACAATCTAGCTATATTTTGTCAAATAGTGAACAATATTTTCTGATATACATTTTTTAAGATAATACTGGAGACCAAAAGGGTCGAACAAATATTTATATACGTAACATTTAGAGGAACATGCAAAGAAAGCGTCTCTTTCCTGGATAAAGACATCACATAGTTTTGCTTAATATCTAAAAACAGTTTCTTTGATTTGGAACAATTTGTGCATGCATACCAAACATTGCTAAAACCAGCAGAGCACAATAAATCTTTTACCATAAAATCCAAGAATTTTCACATTGGGTGAAATGCATATCCTCATATATGTTTTTTAATATACAATTTTGCGTATTTAAAATATTTTCATCCAATATTTCAGTATTATTAACTTTTTAAAAATAATCAAGGGCAAACGACCCAGTTCCGCCAAGTGTAATCATCTTTAAAATGCCCATCTATTTCAAAGGAAGACTGTGCTTGATAAATTAGGAAATTTTTGCAAAGCTTTGTGTTATTCATATTCAAAATAGTAATTTTAAATGAAGTGTCTCGCGAATTTCTTTTGAGATCAATTCAAAAACGAAAGTATAGGAAGAAAACAATAAGGAAACCATGTCGACTGGTCGGAAGTGCGTTGATGGAATATTGACGTGACTAGATATAGATTGGGCCTAAAAAAAAAGTTGTGTGTTTAGGGTAACCCGACCTAACCTAGAAAAATGCCCCGTTCCTACCATTTTTAGATGTCTGTTTTTATCCAATTATGAATTTTATATTATTTCTAATAAAAAATCTGTTTTTAAATATGACACAAACAAACATTCTTAGGATTCATGCAGAAAAAAATATGATAAAATAAAAAAAAAATCCCTACCTACCTAACCTAATTTTTTCATCAGTGTTACCCTAAACACACAACTTTTTTTTATAGGCCTTGTTAAAAACATAACGTAAATAGGCTCATTCCACACTTGAACACAATGTGTTAATATTGGCTATCAATATAGTTTGGTTAACATTTCCTGACTCAATAAAAATGTAATGCAGGGTTTCTCGAATTAAAAACAGGTGAATTTCAAAAGACAACTCTAATTTGTTGCTGTTTAGTATGAAAGGCAAAGAAAACAGCATCAACACCCATTATAAACAAATAAATTATCGTTTATGACTAAAAGAGACAGATTTCTGAATCAGATATTTGGACACCTCACCAATCCGGACGACTGGACTTGGAAACAAAAGCGTCCGGATAACTGAGGCTCCACTGTATATTGCATCTGACAAATAACGAAATGTGAAATACAAATTATCTCTGAACTGAACTCTGTCAGATACATGTAAACTATTTACTAGCTTGAGCGTGCAAGTTAAATATTCCTATTAGTGTCTATCATAGCAATGCAAAAACATTTATACTAGATGATACTAGTAATAATTAATGAAACAGTGCAGTTTTATACTACCTTTAAAGGGATGATAGATTCTCCCGAAAAATAAAAAAAAATTGAAGAAAATGGGAAAGGAGGACAAAAATATATATATTGTAACATACATGTACTATAACTTCCAAAATTTAAATTATTTTAAGTAAGTTGGTGGGGTGATAAGGTAAGAATTAATGCTAAACGAGAATTGTTCAGCGACAGCAGTAAAGGTTGTGGAAAAATATTGTAATCCTTTTTTGTGATCTAATCATTTACACATGCTTTCACAGGTTGAGTAAAATGGACATGATTTGAGAACATGAGTTAAGAAACTCAAAACAATGCGATCTTGAAACAGAAGTATGTTTATGATTTGCATACTTAATAGGAAATATATATCAATGAAAAGTGTTATGAATACGTATATGATATTCATTTTTGTACATGTAATATACTCAGTATACGAATTCATTTCTACCATTTCCCCTCAATCTGGGAATCTTGTCTCGGAATATTAAACTGATGGCCTGATGGTCTAGTACAATTTTCTTTAACTTTTTAAAGGGAACATCTGCCCCTTCGGCCATGCGGCTTTTTAAATGTTTACTCCTTATATGTTGGTACTTTGTTAAAACTATTTTCAATGGTTTCCCCTTACGTCACTACATATTGTTTTGAATAACCTGATATATATATATATATTTATATATATATATATATATATATATATATATATATATATATATATATATATATATATATATATATATATATATATATATATATATTATTTTCAATATTACCGGTGTCATATAATATTTTAATACCACGAAATATTGAACCCGGGTTCAATATATTATGCAATACTATGAACCCGGGTTCAATATATCGCTGCGAAATATTGACCCCCCTCCCCCCCCCCCCCCCCCCACCAAATATTGAATCCCGGGTTCAATATATTATGGCCGCGATATGTTGAACGCCCTCTAATTTTCATTGCTGTTGAAGAGAGGGTTCAAAATGTTATGGTTGCGAAATATTGAACTACCTAGATGATTTTCATTGCTATTAGATAGGGGGTTCAAAATATTATGGCTGCAATATATTGGACCCCCATCCCATTTTAAATTTCATTGGAAAGGGGGTTCAAAATATATTGAGCCCTCCCCCCTTCTTCTTCCAATTTCCATTGAAAAGGGGGTTCAAATTATCATGGCTGCGATATTTTGAACCCCCCTTGTCATTGCTATTGGATAGGAACTTCAAAATTTTACGGCTGCGATATATTGAACCCCGTTCAAACTTCGTTTGCGTCACTGATGAACTGTATTGAACTATACGTTACCGATTTGATTCGTACTGTACTGTACTATAAGAAAAAAAAACCCCCAAAACTAAATGAATGATAAAGGTGAGCAAAGAGACTTCTACGAACATGTATATATGTTGAACCACCGTACGCCTCCGGAAAGGATAGGACCTTAATCAGCTATTCACATATCTAAAATAAAACAGAGAGAGAAAAAAAACTATAATAGTACATGTGTAGAAACATTTTTGTTTTGGTTATGACTTTCATATTAATACGTACTATATATACACTGTACAGTAAGTGATGAAATGTAAACCTGCATGCGTTTCTCAGCTGATTTGTACGAGGAAGAAAATGTTTAATCCTTACATCTTTGGCGTTTATTTTAAGTTAGACAAGGATCCGTTTCCTTGTTTAAAAAAAGATCCTTTGAAAACGAATTGAATAATTCTTATATCGTTTAAAAGACTGCATTTACTGCAACACAAGGTAATACATATCGTTATTTACTATTTCTGGATGGTCTATAAATCTCTCTCTCTCTCTCTCTCTCTCTCTCTCTCTCTCTCTCTCTCTCTGAGAGACACACATTCCCGATGGTATGTTATTGGGAGCAATGCCAAATTTGATTTAATTTCGAATAAAACATGAAAATAAAATTCTGTGTATGATTATCTCATTTCTTTCATTTTAAATAAAAAAAAGAGATCTCAATATTTTTGGTGTGAAGTCCACCTGTAGAGCTTTCCCATGGCCTCCGACAAGACCGAGCTAGTTCAGGATGAGATTCCGGTGCCAATGCCGGCGGAAGATGAACCAAATACCGTGCAGACACCCGCCGAAAAAGAGGTGAAAAGAATTTAGTTTCGTGTTTTCCAAAATCAATATATTTTTCCTTTTACAAATCTGACTTTACATGTACACATAAATTTGGTAATTGTGATAATTTTTTTCAACCGAATTCTTCACGGGTGTTTGGTTGCATGTATAGCTTTATTTAGTTCTACAGAATTAGAGGTTGGGATGATGGTCATAGAAGTTCCATGGCAGATTCTTTTAAAAATAAACAGCAATTTCAAAAGTTCACTGGGATATGAACCAATCAAGTTCATATCCTGGTGAACTTTTTAACATTGCTGTTTATTACTTACATTTACGTTGGAGAAAGACAAATCGTTCAGAGTTGTTTTAAATTAAAAATTACTGAGATTTTATGTTTAAAATATTCCAAGCGATAAGCGTGTGCTATGATCATTGTGACGTCTAAAAAAGTTCATACAGAATTGAACGTTTTCGCTATTCTATAGGTTCATATAATAAGGAAACATATTTGCAAATGTAAATTTTTGGTTTTAAACATATTTTATTGATTGCTCAGATCAGATCAGAAACAAGTTCAAACAACTTACTAGTTCTTCTCCTTAAATATAACATCCCAACTTCTATAAAGCTATACATGCAGCATTTCTTGTGGTGTAAGATGAAGGGGTGGAAGGGTTTGATGGTATTTTTTTTAAATTATGTAGATCTTCGTGAAGATAGTGAATTTATATTCCTTAAGATTTAAAAAAAAATAATTAAGGAATTAATCTTAGACGTGGAATCTATTTTTACCTCAGGGAGATAAATTTCTGCAACTGATAATTCATTTTTCAAATATAAATACATACAATACATTCATATTCACCCATACCGCTATTACAAATGACTTGAAAATTTAGCTGTAAGATCTAAAATTTGGTTTATCAAAGATGCTTTATTTTTTTTTCCTGATTCAATGTAAAACATTTACTTCCTTTGGTGATTGAATTAACATCTTGATAAATGAATATAAATTTAATTTATATTTGCAAAATTAATCACCGGTATGATATGATATGGTATGAAGAGAAATTCATCTTTAATATATGAAGACGAATAGTGTAAAATGTAGACGATAGAATATTTAATTCATTAATGATTAAATTTTCAGTCATTCTGTATAAGAAATCATATCAAACATTGATTAATTCAAGAATACATTGATTAAATGTTGGAAATTCTTCGGTCATTATACATAAATTGAATTTATTTAATTCATTAATACAGCGATGTAAATGTGGTAAAGTATAAATATTAGAGCTTTTTGTAGTTTGGTGAGGATAATCCAAATTGTCCATTTTTGATCAGCTTGCTTATATAATCAAAAGGTTTAGATCAATAAGTTCCAATTTTAGCACATCATGACACATACAAATACTCGTATTTAAAAATATATATATTTTTTTACATCTTTATATCAGCCTTTTCTTCACTATATTTTCACAAACTTACTCATAGTAATAAGTAAACAATTCTAGATAAATGGTAAAACTGTATTTAAACAATTTTTCTACCTAATTAGATTTCTCGTTAAATGATTGACAATTGCTTTGTAGGATACCACTGTGGAAGTACGAAGAAAATCGACAGGCATTTATTCCCAGGGACTGATCAACATCTCCTTGCTGTCTGCTAACGCCACTCAGTTACGTAGTGCCCAGTCCGATGACAAGTACGAGTACCAGACGACAGTTATCGCTCTGATTGCAACCTCCATCTTTATCCAACTTCTCATCCTGTTGTGTTTGGTCGCTCTCAGCATCATGCCGCGAAGAAAACTGCACCATAATGAACCGTACTTTGTTTTTAAGTGGATACTCAAGAAGAGAGTTAAATCCGTCATTTTATTGCTGGTATCAGTGCTTACAGCGGTTAATATTTTCATTTCGACCTATCATCAAGCGGGTTAGATTATTTGCAAGATGGTGGCATGTACACGCCCAGTAGCAAAACTATTGTCATTTTGACATTTTTTCGTATCAAAAATAGTAACTGCAATATGGCTTATTATGGCAAAATTTAACATATCACAATTTTGAAGAATCTTATATAGGATGCATGAAAAAATTACTTCTACCTGCGATGAAAAGCTATGTCGGCATCTTCGCTGGCAAAGTTCCTTCTGAGGAGCGGCATGGATAAGAAACCCTTAATTCGCGAGGTGCTGTGTCGGCGGGAAAGAGTTCAACTATTCGAAAATGGTTTTTCCGAAAAGATGTCATTAACATAGACTTGTCTTTGTTATTCTATTGTTTCTTTTATAAAAATTATACTTTAAAATTATTACGTGTATTTTTCTTAAATATTAGAATTACGATATATAAAATATCAGATAACCTGTTACTTTTAGATTATTAGTTTACCCATTGTAAATGATGAATCAAATTAGTTTATAGTATTTTCTACCCATAATAACTTTTCAAATTTTGTATCTCCATTTTCAATGTGAAGAATGCTGAATTTACATAAGCTTATGTTTGACTAAAATATAAATTTCAGAAGTTGAAAATAAACACGTGTAATTTTAGTTACCTGGGTAATATATTCATTTGGTAAAATTATTGCTTTTAAATCATATTATACACGTATTATCTTCAAAGTTTATTGTACACAGGGTTTAATAATACCATGTACCAAAGAAAACTCTGAATTGCTTGAAAAAGTGCAAATAGAAGCAGCCAGAATAATAACAGGGTTGAGAGTTAACTCATCTAGAAGTATTTTATATAGCGAACTTGGTTGGGAAACCCTTCAATCTCGAAGGGATAACCATAAGCTTATTCTTTTCTACAAAATAATCAATGGTTTAGCACCGCAGTACTTGTTAGACTTAATTCAACCATACTTTCCAACTGAACATGCATATAATCTTAGGTCTAATGGCAATTTTTACTCTCTGCCACTATGTCGGACTACTTCTTATTACAATAGCTTTATTCCGTCTACAATCAAATTATGGAATAATCTTGATGCAGAAATAAAACATTCATCATCTTTGTCTATTTTTAAGTCAAAACTCAAAAACCAAAATATACCCAAAAACATGCAAACACTACAGCTTTGGCAATAGGAAAGAAAATATTATTTTATGTCAATTACGTAATAAAGCTAGCAATTTAAATGCTCATTTATTTAAGGATTTTTTAATTGCTGATAGTCAATGTACAAACTGTGGGTCTGAATCTGAAGGTAATATACATTTTTTTCTTGAGTGTCCAAGATACACTCAACAAAGAGTTAAACTTTTTAATCAATTTAATGATATTAGTGTCCCTTTTCATATTAACTATATTCTTTATGGTAGTTCTGAATTTTCATACAACTTAAATTGTAAAATTGTTTCTTATGTTCATAGTTATATTATAGCTTCTAAGCGTTTTTGAATTTTTTTTTTCTTCAAATGGGCTGGATCATGACTCCAATATTCTGTCTGTCTGTCGGTATGAATGAATGAGGTGATGGGTTTATAAATGTAGGAATGAATGTGTTCGTGTACAGTTGTGTATATGTTAAACAACAAGTTAATTTATCATCATATGACAAAAGTCAAGCTTATTATTTATTATCCAATTATCCTTTTTCTTGTATACAAATATATCAATAATATATCACTCTGTAAACTGGTAAATTATACTACATACTATATACTATATTCTATGATTATTTTATAACACCACTTCTTGACTTTGTATTTTGGAGAGGGTTTATATAGGCTTTGCCTGTTGCCCAATCCATTTGATTACTCAATAAAATATGTTTAAAAAAATAAAAAAATAATACCATCCTATCCAGTAAAGGAAAAAAAAACCCGAATTTGATCGATATTCACGCAGATCCAATCTCATAATATCATTATCAGTTCCTTTTAGATTATCTTCCTTATTTTGTAAGGAAAAAAATACAGCAACATTATGAAACGTTCTATTTTTTTATGGATGCGGTTTCTATATAAAAAAAAATTACGCATTTTTTCTTGTACTTATAGTACCATCAAGTTGTGTTAGTGTGTGTGTATTCAGTTCTTTATTAACTTTAAGCTATACAGCTTATCAGTTTAATAAATATAAACAATATACACGTACAGGTAGATTAACAGTGTATTCATAAAATCTTTTGATTGAAAGTGAAACTTTAATTGTTCATTCGATGAGTACATGACAGTAATGACAGGTGGGAATAAAACCTAACAACAATAAACTGACCATCGCAAGCGACGGATTAATCTCACAATTCCCAGTAATTGGTAATTAGATAGATGTCATTTGCCTAAGGCAATTAAACAATTTAAAAAATCAAACAAACATCAAAGTTATTTAGATAAACAATAAGGGGATAATTATTTTCGGAGTTAATTGAAAGTAATTACTAATTGTCACTCAAAACTGGGTAAAAAGTGACAAGATTATATAAGACCTACAGAGGGCAATGGTAGTTCCGAGCATTCTTCTTTGAGTACAATGCGCATGCGTGGGATTGAAATGGACGTAAGAAAGATTTCAACTCTAAGTTATTTGAGTATTTAACGTGAATTTTGTATATGCAACCTCCATAGCAGATGGGAGTTACTTTTTTGAAGTTCCTGGGTACCATTGATGTCAAAACCAGACAAAAACGACGGGAAACGGCGACGTTCCTCTGACGGAAAAACTCCAAGACCGTCAACAATGACTGTAAAAATGGCGGACAACGAGACCGGTTCGAGTAGTGGTGCGGGTGCGGGTAGCGGTCTGGTGGACAAAATGACAGTGATCGCTGAAGCAGTTCAAGAATTACAGAAAGGCCAACAATCCTTGCAGTCAATGGTCGAAAGTAAGTTGGATAAGTTTAAGAATGAATTTCTTGCCAATATCGACAACAAATTCAAAGCTATGAAGTCAGATATAGACCTTGAACTTGGTATACATAAGAAAGAAATAGACTCTCTCTCAGAATCTATAAAGTCCATTCTCACACGCTTGGAAAGTTTAGAAAACAAAGAGAGGGTTCAACATATAGAACGAACTCGTACGACAGGTGTCAGTGATGAGGTATCGTCCCATATCAACAAACTGGAAGAGACACAAAAGGATATTGAAAAAACAATGATTGATCTTCAGTGTCGCAGTATGCGTGATAACCTGTTGTTTTTTGGTTTAGCTGAACCTGATGGTAACAGAAAAGAAAACTGTGTGAGTATTGTGGATGAATTCTGTGAGGATTATCTCGGAATTAGGAACATCAGCCAGGATATCGAAAGAGCACATAGGATTGGAAGGAGGAGATCCGGTGAATTCAGACCAGTGGTTGTTAAATTTTCATCATTCAGGATCAGAGAGAAAGTCCGCTGGAACGCTTCCAGATTAGGAGGAACAAGATTCGGAATCCAAGAACAATTCCCTAGACAAATACAGGAACAGAGAAAGCAATTGTATCCTATATTAAAAGATGCCAGAAAACGGGGGAAAAGGGCTACACTTGTCGTAAATAAGCTCTACATTGATGGTGTTGAATATCGAGGACTGGAGACGCTAGATACTAGTATTCGGGGCACAAAGGATGGAGACGAGGGTGCCACACATATGGAGGGATAGGATGACGTGGAGAATGTTAGAAACTCAACTCAACATCACTGTGAAAGACTGAAAATCATTTGTTGGAACATCAATGGTGGGTTCTCGACAAAAATTAATGACCAATGTTTTCAAAATTTCTTATTAACCTATGACATTGTTCTATTAACTGAATGTTGGGTGCAAAAGGACTTAGATGTCAATTTGGATAAGTTTGACACTTACATTTTCCCGAGACTTAAGAGCAGAAGCACGCAAGGGGGTGGAATTGTTGTTTTGATTCGTAAAAAATTTCATAATTTTATATCGGTTGTAAAAAATCAGCATGATACTGTTATCTGGCTAAAGATTCTGAATCTTCTGAAAAATATTGACAAAGACTTATACGTAGGTTGTGCTTATATCCCACCTAGCAATTCCACGTTTTACCGTCTGTATGATTGTGACTTGTTCAGTGATCTGGAAACCCAAATATCCACATTCCAAAACGAAGGAAAAGTTATGTTATTAGGTGATCTGAATGCACGGACTTCAAATAGAGAAGACTTTATAGTGAATGATGTGATGCATGAAAGCAACTTAAATTATATGGAAACCATTGGTTATGAAATGGACTCTGATTTACCGTCCCGGGTTAACCCAGACAATAATATAAACGATAATGGTATAAAATTATTAACAATGTGTAAATCATCGGGGATCAGGATACTGAATGGTCGGCATAATGACAAAATGGACAGGGACTTTACATTTATGGGGTCCAGGGGACTTAGTGTAGTGGACTACTGTGTCTCAACGCCAGATATTTTCGGCTTGATTGAAAAATTTCAGGTTGCGAATTTTACAACGTATTCTGATCACGCTCCGCTACACTTACAGATCTTGACCTGTCCTGTTGTTACCGAACCAAAAGGAGAAAACAACGTTGCAGATAATAGCTTTAAACCAACAAAATCATGTAAATGGAAACCAGAGTGTCTGGATGAAGCGCGAACTGCACTAGCTACATGTTACGAAACTTTAATGTCAGCCACAAAGACACCTACACACGAGACTCAGGATTCTATTGACTCGTCTGTCGACCTATTTACAACACAGATTACAAAAGCCATGATGCCTTTATTTGAAGTCGAACACTCTTTGAAACCACCTTACCGTAAAAAAACTTACTCAAGCAGAACGCCAATTGATAAACCATGGGTTACTCCACAGTTAAAAGAAAAATACAACAAATACAGATATTATCTTAACTTGTTCAACCGGGATAAAGGGAGCGGTAATCACAGCAATCTGATGCAGTCAAAGAAAGAATATAAAACCCTTGCTGCTAAACTGAAGCGACAGTACATGCGTGCCGAGGGAAACATGCTTAATCAAATTCGTAGACAAAATCCCAAGTTATTTTATAAATATTTCCAAAATAAGAAATCTCATAAATCGGATGTCGACTCAAGTACATTTTTTAACCATTTTAAAGAGTTATCGTTAAATCGAAACGTGATGACGACGGCAACGGAAAACGTAAGGAGTGATAATTCGGCTGTGTTTGATGAACTTGACCAGGAAATAACAGAGAAGGAAATAGAGACGGCAATATCAAACCTTAAAAGAGACAAAAGCCATGGAACAGACTTGCTAATTAATGAATATTTCATTGAATTTAAACACAACCTCCTCCCTATTGTGCACAATTTATTAAATAGAATTTTACAATCTGGTATTTTTCCTAAAATGTGGGCAAAATCAGTAATTGTTCCAGTTTTTAAGAAAGGTGACTCGACAGATCCAAATAATTATAGGGGTATAAGCCTAATAAGCTGTTTTTGTAAACTTTTTACTTCAATTTTAAATAACAGGCTTATAAATTGGGCTAATGAATACAATGTTATTACAGACGCTCAATTCGGGTTTCAACCCAACATAGGAACTGCAGAGGCTATTTTTTGTTTGTCTTCAATCATTAATATGTCTCTACGAAATAAAAAAAGATTATATTGCTGTTTTATCGACTTCAAAAAAGCATTTGATACTGTAGAGCGTCTTAAACTTTGGCAAAAACTTGATATGTATGGTATCAGAGGAAAGTTATTAAATGTTATACGTTCTATGTATGAAAATATGAAATCATGTATTAAGACACCAAGAATGTTATCTGATGTTTTTGAAAACTCACTTGGTCTTCTTCAAGGGGAGGTATTGTCCCCCATTCTTTTCTCATTTTATGTTAATGATTTAGAAATGGAGTTCATTAAGAATGGTAATGTCCCTTTGCAAGTACAAGAGTTAAATCTTTTTACGTTAATGTATGCTGATGACATGGTGTGTTTTGCAGAATCTGTATATGAACTTCAACTAATGTTGAACACGTTATATGATTACACTTTAAAATGGGACTTGGCCATTAATACAGATAAAACAAAAGTTGTAGTATTTAGAAATGGAGGTAAAATCCATGAAAACGAAAAATGGCATATACATACTGACCATATAGAAGTTGTAGATAAATTTATGTACCTTGGTGTTTTATTGAATTATAATGGGAATTTTAATGTAACACAAAAACAATTAGCCAGTCAAGGTAGAAAAGCAATGTTCTGTCTAAGATCTAAGGTTAGGCAATTGAATTTAAATGTGGAAACTATGTTCTCTCTTTTTGACACTTATGTAAGTAGTATATTGAATTACGGATGTGAAGTCTGGGGAAACCACAGTGCGGGTGACATTGAGAAAATACATTTAGAATTCATAAAAAATGTTCTGTGTGTTAGAAAAAATACAAATACGTCTATGGTGTATTTTGAAACTGGCAGGTTGCCTTTGAAGATTGTACGCTATTTTCGGATTTTTAAGTTTTGGTTTAAATTATTACAAAGTAAAAATTGCATTTTGAGGTCATGTTATGATAAAATGTTAGAAGAGTGTGAACACAAATTGAAAAATGTATCAAACTGGGTGTCAAATATCAAAGACAAATTGTTTGAAATTGGTTTAGGCTACATCTGGGCTGACCAACACAAAATATGTTATAAAAGCCATTTTTTAATTATTAAGCAAAGAATAGTTGATACTTTTGTACAAACTCTTTTTGCAGATATGAATAGTTCATCTAGATGTATTTTATATAAAAATATTATTGACCATTTTTCACTGCAATATTATTTGGTGAAACCCATTCCTTGTATTTACAAAAAACAACTCAGTAAAATCAGAATGTCTTCACATAATTTATCCATAGAAAGTGGACGCCACAGAAATATTGTGCGAAATAACAGAATATGTGAATTTTGTAAATCCGACATTGAAGATGAATATCACTTTGTCTTAATATGTCCACGATACCAGCAATTAAGAGCCAAATATATAAAAAATTACTATTGGAAAAAACCATCAATGTATAAATTTATACAGCTATTATGTGTAAACAATGTTAGAGAACTCTGTAACTTAGGAAAATTCTTGCATCATGCCTTCAAACTACATGTTGACTAATATACTATTTTTTAAACAATTGTAATTAAATTGATGTGTTGAATTGACATTCTCCAATGTTATCATCACTGTATTACATATTCATTGCTATTACCATTTGTTAGAAAATCCATGCAATGTGCTGCACATATTATTTATAAAAATTTCATATGCAATAAGATGTATGTCTTACGCAATAAAGAAAGTTGAAAGTTGAGTACATACCACGTAAGTATATGTTTACCTTTGTTCACGATCTAATATTGAATCAAATTTAGATACTGTGTATTTTTTCAGGGTACTGTTTATTACCAAGAACCATGCGATTATTAATGTAAATTGATGTGTAAATTCGAGCTTTCTCAATATAGAAGATACGCCATATATATACTCTGGACAATAATTTTTAGTTGTTAAGGGGAAAATACAAATATTGATTATGTATTTATAAAATAATTGGTCTCTCTCTCTCTCTCTCTCTCTCTCTCTCTCTCTCTCTCTCTCTCTCTATGTTTACATGTTAAAATATAAAGTATTTAACTACAAATATCACAGAATAAAAAAGAACCCTAGATAGTTGCTTCGTACCTGTTAATTGGTTTGCATATAAACATTCCTTAATTCTTTTCGTATTACCCGAAAAAAGTGTGAAGGGGGAGGGGGTGGTCGTAAAATTTTTTTAATACATGCATGTGATTATACGAAAAAATGTAGCCCCCCCCCATCCTGCCCGTGGGTACGTGTCTGTTTATGATGTGCCCGTTAATATTTTTAAAGTATTGGATGTAATCATGGAAATATCGTATTATCTACTCTGTCATATTGAGATTCTTTTGATTTACTTACATCAGATTTTTCCTGAGGAAAATGAAAAATCCCTCATGTATATATTAATTCGTTTTGCTTAAATGAGTTGGTTCGATTGGCTTGGGTATTTTATGTTTTGAAAAAATATATAAACTTTTCGGATTCCGAGAAAACAGTCTTCTATTTTAACTCAATAGACAATTTAAGTTGTATGAAAAGTCAGAAATTTTCTCATTTATATATTAATGCGTTTTATTTGAATGAACATAACGGTATCAGTTGGTTCGATTGGCCGGGGTTTTTATGTTTTGAAATAAACTTTCAGATTCCGAGAAGACAATCTTCCATTTTAACTCAACAGACAAAAGTTCATTCAATGACAACAATTAATGCAGTGCATTGTCATTAGAATTATTTTTTAAGTCAGACAAGTTAACCCGGAAAATAACCAATTTTATTTAAAAAAGTCAATTCTATGAAATTAGATCATGGCATTGTATCTCCATATCACTTACATATAGTTTTCTAAATACTAGTATTTTTATTATTTTGGGGTTTCACACATAGTAGGAAACCACAGTCAATATGTAAAAACCTCTCTAATCTTGGAGAAAGCTATGCTGAGTCCTGACCGTGACTTGAGAGCAGGCTTGGGGCGAATTATATTGTAAAGTAATACATTAAATTACCATTATGCATTACATTATCATTACGTCATGAATTTTGGCATTGAATTACCATTACCATTACTTAATTTTCTTGAAGTAATGCATTACATTACCATTACATGAGTAAAGTAATGCATTACCATTACTCTGTGAAAAGTCAATAAGTTGAGAGTCAGACGATGCATTTTTTATCTTGAGCGTTGTTGCCGGGACCAGAAAATGTTCAACACAACGAAAAACCTTTTCATGTAATTACATGCTTTGTAGTGAGAATGGCAATGGCATCCAGTAGTGATGTAAAAATAGCAATAGCCGAGACGGAAGAAAACAATGCGAACAAAAAAGACTGCAAAGTAGTGAGTATGATTTATTATTAGAACGTGTTTATTCGAATAGACAATGTAAGTTTCAAATCGTCAGAAAAAACTATACAATATTGGCCTTATATGGCCCCCCAAAAATGAATATCATCAATTACATGTAACTGTAATTCTTTAATTTAATTTAATAAGTATTTTATTCAAGTATATAAATACATTGAATTGGATTGAACAGCAGGCACAATGCCTATTTATGTTCTCTCCTGTAGTCAAGGTATAATATGAGTAATTATATAAATATATATAATATATATATATATATATATACATATATATTGCCATGGAATTTTGTATAATAGATTAATATTGTAAATAGTATTGGAAGGAGGTACAGTGCAAAAAAATAAACAAAACAAATAGCTCATGATAGGAAAATGAAAATAAAAAAAATAGAAAAATAATGGTTAATTGCTAAGGTTGGAAATAAAAAAGTATATGTAATGTAGGGAAAAAATGAGAAAGAAAAGAAAAAACATGTAATAAAAACAAAACAAAAATTAATAACAGAGTAGAAAAAAATGGAAAGTTTGGGGGATGGGGTGGGAGGGGGAGGGGGAGAACAAATAAGCAATAAAAAATGAAAAGAAAGGAGTGTAAGGAAAGTCAGTGGTACCCATTTTGATACATTTTTTATACAATGTGTACATTTTTACCTATGCATTTACTTAAATCTGTTTGTACTTTTTATGTAAAAATGAATTTTATCAAATAATAGTAAGTTATTTTGAAATGTTAGTTTATCACTTCCAAAAAGTAGATTCTTAATTGTGATTGGTATGGAATTGTCATTCATATAATCAAATAGAGATTTTCTCTGGGAGGCATATGATGGACAGTGTAAGAAATAATGTTTAGAGCCTTCCACTTCAAGAAAGCACTTCTGACATAGTGGAGAAGCAATAAGGTGGTGAGAATAAAGGTCAGTATTTAAGTTACTACTGTTATTTCTCAACTGACAATGCCAAATATTTTCTAATCTTTTGCCATGGTTAAATAATTTATGCATATACAGTTTTTTACTATTAATATTTTTGAGGCTGTTCTTAAATGCTGAAACTGTAGTTATATTTTTTGTATTTTGAGGTAGATTGTTCCATAATATAATTGTAGATGGTATAAAACTATTGTAGTAAGATGTTGTTCTTGCAACAGGTGTGCGATAGATGAAATTGTTTCGAAGATTGTAGGTATTATGTGGGGGGAAACATTCACCAACAATATTAGATAAGTATTCAGGGGTATAATTGTTTAATATTTTGAACAATAATATTAATTTATGGTTACTTCTACGTTTCTTAAGTGTTTCCCAGCCTAATTCCTGATATAGGTATTGTTTAGATGAGTTTCGTCTAAGACCAGTAATTATTCGTGCAGCTTCAATCTGTATACTTTCCAATAAATTACTTTGTTCATCTGTACAATTGTCCCAGACTACATCACCATACTCTAACACAGGGCGAATAAATGCAAAGTAAATTTTAATCAAAGATTCCCTATTTATTTTATATTTGAGTATGCGTAGCATGTTCAATCTTTGGCATGCTTTTTCGTAGATATTTGATATATGATGTGACCATCCCCCATTTGATTGCAAAGTAAGTCCTAAATGACAATGATTATTTTTTTGGATAATATTGTTTATAGTGTTACCAAAAGAGACCTGGGGATGGGTTTTTTTCTTTCTGGAAAAGTTAACATTTATTGTTTTGCTTGGATTAAAATCCACCAGCCATTGATTAGACCACTGTTTGATTTTTTCAAGATCAGCTGTTAATGATTTAGCTGAATTATTATCATTATCATCAACTACTACAAAAAGTGATGTGTCATCTGCAAAGAGTCTTATTTGGTTGCATATATTTTCAAGTAAATAAGAAAGAGGAAGGGTCCTAACACTGACCTCTGGGGTACTCCTGCATTAGTGGTTTCAATTCCTGAGGAATAGCCCTCGATGACAACCTTTTGTGTTCTATCAGTAATATAGTTTTCTATCCATCCAAGGATTTCTCCTCTGATTCCATATTTTTGTAATTTATAGATGAGACCTTTATGCCAGACCTTATCGAAAGCTTTTGATATATCACAAAATATGAACATAATATCTTTACCTTTATCAAGGTTAGATATTATAATATTATAAATTTCAGTAAGCTGATTAATAGTGGAATCAGAGGGCTGAAATCCTGATTGGTTTTTAAATAAAAGATTGTGGTCCTTCATATAATTGTGCAGGGTTTTTAAAAGAATTTTTTCCAGTATTTTACATAAGGTGCATGTGAGTGCAATTGGTCTATAGTTTGAGGGGTCCTCTGGGTTGCCCTTGTTCTTATATACAGGTGTAATATGTGACAATTTCCATATAAAAGGTAATTCTTGATGTTGAAGTGTAAGGTTAAATAATTTAGCGATTGGATGTTTGATTGAAGGTATGATATTTTTAAGAATCTTAGGTGAGATACCGTCTGGGCCTGGAGGTTTGGTGATATTTAGATTTGATAATTGATCAACAACATCTTGGGCTGTGATGTTAATTCTTTCTATGCTGTGAGGGGGCCCTGGGCCCTGAGGTGGAAGCCTGGGTTCATTAGTTGTTTCTATATGTGATATGCTTGCAAAATGTTTGTTAAGTTCTGATGCTTTATCTACTTGGTGTATATGTATTTTACCATTAGAATTTATTGGAGGAGGTACTTTTTTTTTATTGTTACACTTTGATAATGATTTCACTATTCGCCACCATTTACCAGGAGGAATTGAATTTATCTAGTATTTGTGATGTAAGCTTTTGTTTATACTTGTTTTTTTCAGTACGAACCATGTCAATAACCTGATTTCTTAATCAACAATATTTGCTCCATTGGTAGTCACTATTAGTTTTTTTTGCTTTATAATGGATCCTATTACGTTGGCGCATTTTACGTCTTATGGCATTGGTCATGAATGGTTTATCAGAAGGGCGAATGACAACTACTTTTTTAGGAATGTGTTGGTTCACATGCTGTGTGTATACAAAAAGTCGGATGCAGACTGAAAATCTGCTAGAAAACCAGAAAAAACAGCCAGACAGGATGACAAGCAGCTCGGTGTCATCTGGACTTGTGTTCAACAGTTTATCTTTTTTCAATAGACTTTCATATTTTGGACTTGTACATGTAACTTTTTCTTGTCGCATCACATTTTTAGGGGGGATGGGGACTGGGGAGTCCGCAGTGGTATGTGTTGACACTTTCTGCTCCAAAACCTGGGTGTCTCCCCCCACTTGCTTTCAAAGCTAGGGGATAGTATATAAATTAAATCATTCAATATGGTTTATAAAAGGCAAAGTTATTACAGTTAACTGTGCCATGTGGTTACAATGTAAAATTGGGATTTTTTTGTATAGTGGGGCCTACACTGGGTATAGGTGGGGCCACATCCACCTCACTCCAGTGAGGGGATGCTACAGGCTGGTGCATGTAATAATTGGTTGATAAAGTAGCCTTTGTCATGCAAAGTTCTAAACCAGGTAGCACTGCAGGAGACAGGGTGAGAAGGGCAGGTCTCACTACCCTCCTTAGAACGCTGGGGATCGTTCAGGTTCGGGCACTGATGTTTCATACTCGGGCCCTCAGTGTGTCCCTACATGGGTAGTTAAACTGGCACACTGGTCGGCTCCCCAGTTACCCCACAAAAAATCATTATGCGGCCAACATCCACCAATTGTTTGTTATAGCGGAGTAATAAATATTTCTCATACTATTTATTGTTAAGTTCTATTTCATAATTGCTGAATGTTGCCAGGCTCTGTGTCTTTCAAGCAATATAATGTATAGTGCTGGGTTAGCTTGGTGAATTCAATAACTAATGGATCCTATTACGTTGGCGCATTTTACGTCTTATGGCATTGGTCATGAATGGTTTATCAGAAGGGCGAATGACAACTACTTTTTTAGGAATGTGTTGGTTCACATGCTGTGTGTATACATCTGTGAAGTTTTTATAGACATCATTAATATTTGTAGAGTTAAATACATCCCTGTCCCAATTGACCTGAAGTAGATCACTATTTAGTGAGGTGTAGTCAGCATGTGCGTAGTCTGTAAGTATTCTTCTATATGCCCTTTGTTTGTAAGTTTTAAAGTGAATTTCAAGAGTTACTGGACTGTGTGTACTACAAAATGGGGTTAATACATCTATGTTCTCTATTCTTTCTACAGCGTTAGTAATAATTAGATCTATACAAGTACCCCTTGTGGTGGTATAATTAGTTGGTTGAGTTATAACATTTGTAAGGGAAAAATTTTGGAGCATATGCTTAAATATATGGTTACCATCAGCTAACATATCAATGTTAAAATCACCCATCAAAAATATGGGTAAGCCAGTGTCTATAGCATTTTCTAGTGTGATATTGCTAAGTTGTCAAGTACATCAGCCCTGGAATTTGGAGGTCTATACATAACCCCAGTTAAAAATTTGTTATTAACACAATGAATTTCTAACCATATGATTTCAATATTTGGATTACTCAGGTCGTTGCGTATCAAAAACTGCAAGTTGTTCTTAACATAAATTATAACTCCACCTCCAAATCTATTACGGTCTAATCTGACAGGCTTGTGAAATCCCTCAAATTTAATTTCCTCATCAGAAATGGTTCTATCTAGATGACTCTCAGATATTCCTATTACATCAAAATCACAAAGTTCGTTAAAAATAATATCTACCCTCGACTTAAGACTACAAACATTATTATGTACTATTTTGACATTTGACAATAATGAACCTTGAACGGGATCAGGATTGAATTCTATCCCACCAATTAATAGTAAAACAGTAAGTACCAATAAAGCGTAAGACAATAACGTATCATGTAATTCTTTGCTTCCTTTGAACGGATATGCAGTGTACATGTGCATTTTTTTTCCATAATTTTCATTTTGAAATATGACATCTAAAAGTTATTACATTGTATAATAACCTTTTTCCCATCATTTTCGCATTTTAAGCTTAAATCGGTTTTTTTCCAAGCAGTTTTTCTTTCAGAAAAAAATTGAGCCATTTTAAAGCAAACAAGTAATATAAAGATTCATTCTTGAAATCATGCATATGAATCGATGCTTCATATAGAAAATTGTCATATTGTAAATTTTGAATTTACTGGTGGGTTGTAAATACATAATTTGCAACAAGACAAAGTTTTCATTTTGTTTTTTTTTTGTATTAAATTCAAATTTTACAACACGACAAATGACGGTGTTTAGAAAAACCCATAGAAAATAAGTCCTTTATATATCATTCATTAGGAACTTCCGGAGAAAGGTGAACAAAATGCTACTGAATTCACCGATGCCAACAAAACGTCAAAGGGAATTTACTCTCAGGGCTTAATCAACATCTCCTTGCTGTCTGCTAACGCCACTCAATTACGTAGTGCCCAGTCCAACACGACTTACCAGTACCGAACCACGGTCATCAGTCTTATCGTAGTCTCCATCGTTCTCCAAGTTGTCATTCTTGTGCTGTTGACAGCTTTAACCATTGCACCTCGAAAAGGAAACAATAAAGACACCAATTGCTTCGTCTGGAGATGGTTGGAGAAAAAATGATTAAAGTCCATGCTTTTGTTCTTGGTATCTGTACTGACAGCTGTGAATGTTTTTATTTCTGCGTACCATAATGAATGAAATCAGAAACATGCTCTGTGTGTGTGTGTGTGTGTGTGTGTGTGTGTGTGTGTGTGTGTGAGAGAGAGATTTATTTATTTATTTTGTCATCATGTTAATGACGTTTTTATAACGCGTCACAAACCATTTTCCTGTGCTAGCAAACAAATCACAGAGCAGGGAGATGTATAACAGAAGATGCAGAGAGTTTACAACGATGGCAAGTACCAATAATGAAAAATAAATACATCAATTTCTTTAACTTCCAACTAATAAGAGATTATTTAGATCCCCAGAAGAATTAGTGGCGAATCATAATAGATTATAGATTGTATGATACCGGTATGTACATGTGACATTTTTCTTTTAAATTTCAGACTCCTTCCAAAGAAAACAAGCTAGCTTGGCCTGCGGTTTCTGAGATAACTAGGACTCAGAAACACAACTTTTTAATACATTTTGCTGGAAAATAAAAAAAACTCCCATCTTCCTCGATTTCAAAACGAATTTTATTTTTGCGCTTTATTCTGTTAATTTCAACGCATTGCTTACTGGGAATTCTCAAAAATTGTCCATTTTTATCGTTATAATCTTTTGGTTTTAATTTAATATTTTTCGGTCACCTGAGTCACTCGTGTAATAACTTATGTAAATTTATCAATATTATTAATAAAAGAGAGTCAACTCTCCAGGTTGATGTGTACTGTATACACTCCTGCTTTTTGTATAATATTGTATGAATTGTATATTTTCTCTATGTTGTTTTATACAATATGAGAATAAATAAAATGAAATGGAATCTAACAATTTATTTTATGTGACACAAGCAAGCTTTGTTTCAAATTTTACCTTCTAATCATTTCAATTAATTCAAGACATAACACCAACAGGAATTAAGCAATTTTTAAACATTGACCTTGAACTTGTCGAAATGACCTTGGGTCTAGGTCATGTCACACCCTCAGATCATAAGCAATCTTTGTGTGAAGTAAGAACTTCCAATGTTTCTCCACAAGAAAGGTATAATTATTATTAATTAAATTTTTAATCTAACTTGAGTCATTTTGCTTTAATACAGAGATGTGAAAGACCAGCAAGTTTCGAGAATATCAATTCCAAACAGTACTTACATAATAAAACAAGAACTTAATGATGAGCATATGACAATTTATGTTCTTAAAGAGCAGCTTCAAAATAGAAACAACAGCATTTCGATAGATTTTTAAAGCTGGAGCAAACTTGGGAGGAACATTTTAAAAGAACATTATATTTAGTGTAAGGTCAATGACAGCAATACTTAGTAAACTCCGATTTTCATTTAATACTTCTACACAAACACATAGAAAAGTAAACTTTGGAACCAGATGGTAAAAAAAAAATTGATCTTCCCAATCACACTATTTAATATTTTAATATTCTCCCTGGAAAAAAGATTATGGATCCGCGCTTGAAAAGGATACCTTTTCTCCAGTTTCGTTTCCTGCATGGTACGATTTCTCCAATCTCGGGCCTTTCCGGCAGAGCTCGGAATTACCGGAAAGGCCCGAGAAGTTGCGATTGACGATTTCTCTTGATACCTCTTTGCACGCCATCTAGCGTTTATTCAGTGCATGACTGTTGGTTTTGCATCGGTGATCGTTTCTCTTGCATCGGTGTCTGTTGATTTGCAAAAGAGGCTGTTGTTTAACTTTTTTTTAAGCTGGTCCGTTTCGTATATTAGTATGTTTGTAAAAATAAGTTGTTCGTTTTGCATAAACGTCTTTTTTACCCCTTCCACCGCCCATACAGCTGTATTATTGACATTTTTAGGTTATATTTTCATTTTGTATAATTATGCAAAATTATGCTCGCGCCCCAACACTTCGTCATTTGCGTCACTAATGAACTGTCTTGAACTATAAGTTACAAATTTGATTCGTACTGTACTATACGCAAAAAAAGAAAACAAAACAAAAAACAAAAAACAACACCCCCCCCCCCCCCAAAAAAAAAACACCCCCTCCTTAAAAAGAACCAAAATAAACCCTGAGTGGATGGTAAAGCTGAGCAAAGAGACATCTACAAATACGGTGAAATACGATACTAAGTTTAAGAGGATCTACTGCAAGAGTGGATCTCTGTAAGTGTTGTTATTATAGTATGTAACTTGAAAGTCGACATCCAAATTTGGGTTACTCATTAGAAATGTTTTCAAATTCCATTACAAAATTGTCACGAGCTTAATTTTAGCATATCAAAAAAGAATATATATGTTGAATCATCGAAAAAGATAGGCCCTTAATCTACTACTTATATATTTGATATAAACAGAGAAAAAAGCTATGATATATCATAAGTAGAAACATTTATTAGTTGACTTCCATACATATTTATACTTACTATATATACACTGTACGGTAAGTGTTGATTTACTATATATACACTGTACGGTAAGTGTTGATTTATATATAATTAAAAGGAGTATAAAATATCTTTGAATAAATCTTCATGTGCATGCGTTTCCCGACTGAGATCTGGTACGACTATATCAAGCTGATTCGTACGGAAGAAAATGTTTTATCCCTAAATCTTTTGCATTTTGTAAAAGTCACACAAGGGCCCGTTTCCTTGTTAAAAAAACTTTTAAAAAACCCGAATAAAATAATTTTTATATATTTTAAAAGACTGCGTTAACTGCAACACAAGGTAATGCATATTGTTATTTACAACTATTTTTGGATGGTCAAAATCTCTCTCTCTCTCTCTCTCTCTCTCTCTCTCTCTCTCTCTCTCTCTCTCTCTCTCTCTGAGAGACACACATTCTCGGTCTTATATTATAATTGGGAGCTTCAGGCATCATGCCAAAGAAGATGGGGGAATAAGATGGCGCAAATGCCCATTCGGTTTAGTAGTGAAATACAATTTTGAATTTATTTTCCCCAATTAAATCTATTCAAATATATCATAATAAAACTTTGCAAAAGCAAAATTTCTGACTATAGTCAGTTTTTAATATATTTAACAAAAAATAAGAAAAAAAAAATATTGTCGGAAATTTTGGTGGTATCGAACCCTAACATAAAACCCTAGATTTATAGGGTTAGCTTATGCCAGGTGCTCTAACCACTGGGCCATTTCAGACACAAGAAAGTGGGCTTTTTAAATATTATGTGTGACTAAGGCCACGAACTACTGGACTTGTATTATTTTTTCAAAACGTTCAATTGTTGGGATACAAAATGATATTTTTAATGTATAGTGGGTCATCTCTCCACGTTTTTGTTGATTGAAATCGGTTTGTTTTCCAATAAACCTTAATTAGACTATGAGAAAAATATGGAGCACAGACCCACTCTATAAAAGAAAATGCCCTGAAGTTCTAAAAAATGACAGTATTTGCAGATTTTGATACGTACACGCCTGTTTGGGTCAACATATTCCAAGTATTGAGCATACCTACAGGTTAAAAATCAATGATTCGTTAAATATATATTGTTTTTAATGATTTTTTAAAAAACCATCAGATTTATTGATACTTTAGTTTTTCAGTAGCCTGTCCGACCGCGTATGGGCATTTTACACGCCTTATTCACCCATCTTCTTTGATTTAATTTTAAATACTAGTAAAACCTGAAAATAAATTTCCGATTATGATTATATCATTTTTTTTTAAATTTTCTATAAGAAAAAGAGATCGTTATATTTTTTGGTGAAGTCCCCCGTAGACCTCCCTTATGTCGTCTGACAAATCCGAGCTAGTTCTGAATGAGATGCCAGTGGCGGTGGAAGATGAACCAAATGCCAAACGGACACCCACTGAAAAAGAGGTAAAAAAGAATTTAGTTTCGTGTTTTCCTAAATCAACATCTTTTTCCCTTTAAAAACCTGACTTTACATGTACACATAAATTTGGCAATTGTGATAATCCATTTCAACCTAATTCCTTACGTGTGAAGTCTCTTTGTTGCATTGCACAGCTTTATATTTACATCTACATATATTACATTACATGTAATATATGTACTTATAGTATATCCTCGATATTTTTAGAAAAGAAATCTTTATTGAGGGGCTGACTTTATTAAATAGCGAGCACGTACAGAAAAAAGAGTATTGTCTTAATTATTTCTTTAAATGATCAAATCATTAAGGATTGTCAAAGGTTGTATTACAAATGGAAAATTATAGCATGGAGTGCATTAAAAAAAATGATAAGAAAAACCAAAAATAGTGGATATTGAATGAGAGTTGTTGGTTTGGCAATAAGAAAGCCTGTATAAAAGATTTTAAAGAAGTGACCCGAAACGGCGACGAAATTTTCATTAAAACGTAGAGTTATGCCCAATTGAGCGCTAGAATTGAAAACAAGATGAATGCAAACCACAGCTATGATCGTGGGACCCACCATGAGTGCTAAAAACTTCTCTTGTTTACGAAATTATAAATATGTCTATATGTAATGTTTCAAACGCCACCCGAGCGAATAGAACTTGTAATAGCTTATACCAAATATCAACCTTTGTTTGAAGATTATATAGTATTTAGATTTAATTACTATATACAATACTCAACTAAATTTGCAAAATCGATTACCGGTATGATTTTTGTTCTATTCATGATATTACGTATACATACATACGTTGACAGATTTAAATAAGGGTATAATGGTTGAATCAACAAACAGTTGATCAATCTTCAAACTGATTGATTTTTTTCTTCCAGAATTTTTGCTCACACGATCGATCTTCTCAAAAAGCTTTTCTACATAAATACGTGGAAAAAAATCTGACTTGGGGGGAGGGGTAACCATAAAGCCATTGCCAACCAATGAAAAGATCCCTCGTTAAATGATGTAGTATAGTTATTGACAATTTCTTTGTAGGATACCATTGTAGAAGTAAAAAAAAATTTGACAGGCGTTTATTCCCAGGGACTGGTCAACATCTCCTTGCTGTCTGCTAACGCCACTCAGTTACGTAGTGCCCAGTCCGATGACAAGTACGAGTACCAGACGACAGTTATCGCTCTGATTGCAACCTCCATCTTTATCCAACTTCTCATCCTGGTGTGTTTGGTCGCTCTCAGCATCATGCCACGAAGAAAACTGGACCATAATGAACCGTATTTTGTTTTTAAGTGGATACTCAAAAAGAGAATTAAATCCGTCATTTTATTTCTGGTCTCAGTGCTGACAGCGGTCAATATTTTCATTTCGACTTATCACAGCATGGTTTAGTTTGTTTGCAAAATGGTGGCATGTAGCCTTGAACACGCCCAGTAGCAAAACCATTGTCCTTTTTTATATATTTTGTTTCTAGAATAAGAACTGCAATATGGTTAATTGCAAGATTTAATATATCACAGCTTTGAAGAACCGTATATGTAGGTTTGAAAAATTTACTCCTACAAATGATAAAAAAATATGTCGGCGGAAAAGATACTTTCTTATCCAATTACTCGAACACAGTGTACAGTGTTTCCGATAATATGTCTCTGACATAGACTTGTCTTTATTATTTTCTGGTTTCTTTAATAAAATTCTACTTTAAAATTAATATGTGTTTTCCCCTCAGATATTAGAATAAAGATATAAATTATCAAATAACTTATTATTATTATTAGCTTATTACTTTACCATATTTAAATGGAGGGGGGGGGGGGGGGTCATAACAAGTGGCCCATGGGGCCACATCGCTCACCTGAACAACAATGGGCGTTCAAAAGATATTGTGCCATATGGCCCCTCGGTAGAATAACAAAAATAAAATATTGTAAATTAAAATATTCGAATTTTAAACTTATTTTTGCATACACGTAATCTTTGACATTGTACCTTTATTGAATACTATTTTAACCCAGAATAAGAAAATCCTACGCAAGATATAAAACTTAACATTTGGTAGGGGTACACTGTTAACTTCCAATTCCCCATATTTTCATTCTGCCCCCCCCCCTTTTTATAAAGCGATCAAAATATATGAGAGCATATAGGTGTATTTTCTTTCTCAACTAGTTACTTTTTTTAAAAATATAATATAATATAATAGTAATTGTATTTTACAGTCGTTTTACCGGTAACGAATATTTGTCGGTATCGAATAATTTTTACAAAATGTGTTAAAGAAAAATAAAGTAAGATTTAAAAATACCTATCTATGTTATTATTATACATGAATGAATATTCTATCCGTGTGTTATGTTGCTTCACATTTGCACCTTTATTTCCCACATTGTTGAAAAAGTTAAAAATGTAACCTAGATCATAGCGGTCGGAAATGCAAGGCAGCGAAAACGAAAGTGGAAAAACAATTAATTTAAAATAAAAAAAACATGTGTGTTATCAAACCTGATTTAGTAGGTAAGTAGTATTTATGATATATACTTTAGGATTAAACATCATAATTTACGATATTTGAGGTTTGGATGAAATTACGACTACCCAACGGAACACGTGTACTGGTTCAGTTCGAAAGACGTGTCATTTGGCGGGGTGTATGAAAGAATGCGGACATTATAAACTTTAAGGTGATTTGTAAATTATTGACCTTAAACTATGCATATGTTAATTATAATTAGTAGATTGTCTTTATTTATTGAATATATTATATTGTAATTTGTGTTATAATAGGGCTAAAGCAATCGAAATCAATATTGAAAGGATGGTAATTTTGTTATACAGTGAATGATATTTATACAGCATTGTAGACCTACACGAATGACATGCTATACAATATATCTGTGCTGAAAACAACTTACTTTTTACAGTATTAAATCATCTAGAGTACCTATATTTCAATTTTAATAAAGGGAATTTGTAAAGGGAAGTAATATATATATATATATATATATATATATATATATATATATATATATATATATTATATGAAGGAAAACAATTTCATAACTTATGTACATTCACCTGAAGAAGGATGTAAATCCAGAAAGCGCTAATGAATAGAAACTTTGGAACTGTTCATTTTCTTTTTTGATTATTTATACTGAGTGATATCACCTTTCACTCATTTTGGATTTGTTTTAATTATTTGTGTGTTGTTGTGACTTACTTGTTTTATTTACATGGTTTAATAAATCTTTTTATTCTATTAGAATACAGACTTGTTTACTTTCGTTCGGACTAACCGCCATGCTTGCGGTATATTACGGAATTTGAGCCCGATGTTTAAAACTATTTAAACTCTTTATAACAAAATAATGACAATCGAAATGAACAATAATAATTGATGTTATTTAACTTTATTAATGGTAATTTTGTATTATAATGTTAAAATGTTAAATGTCATGTATTTTATGTCGGTACAACATTAACATATAATTATTATGAGATAAATGCGCCAAGTTAGTTGACGCTTATGACGTTGTCAACGTCTCAGCATCAACATAACAAGTTAGGGCATAAAAAAACGGTGTTTTGAAAGCAAAGTTCAGTTGACGGTGAAGAGCAACTCGCTTGACAGTGGTATGTATTGACATTACCAATTCTTTTTGCTATCACAAATGTAATACAACTTTTGTATTAGGGCGTCCTGGATTGGTTTGTTGCTTTACTTATAGGAGTTAATAATGTTGTACCAACCGTACTGTATAATAGTAATAATTATATGTGTTTTATTTATATGGAACCATTCGTTCGTTGCAATAAATGCTAAAAACTTTATACGGAGTATTTATATTAGTTTCGGCGAAATGAATATAATAAGTGAATCAACGATTTCTATAAACTGTGACCAAAGTTAATTCTTTTTGAACCTTGACGCAAGATAATAATTAAACAGCGACCCATAATTAAGTTTAAGCGTTTACCCGTACCCTCGGTTCGTTACATTGGTGGCAGCGGTGGGATCAGCTGTTTAAAAACTGCAGCACTTTTACAATCACGACGATGTTAAGGAACGAAGAAGTTATGGAGGAAAACGATCATATTGAAGAACCTCATCAAGGACAATTTATTGATGGTACACCAAGTAGAGAAGTTCTTTTACGGGTCAATAACAAAAACGACCACAGCATAATGGGCGATAGTACCAGTGTAAACCCATGTACGCAAAATAGTTTGAGCGTGATTCTCGACGAAATAACAATAGGATTTAACAAATAAAATCTTTGAGATTACAAATGAACTTGTTACAAAATCAAGTAAAACCAACAAGTGATGACAAGCTATCGACAGACCAAAATAATGTGCGTTTTGGCATCAATACCATGTACGAGGATGAACATACGCACAACGCATACCAGCCGTACAGAACCACATCTATGCCGAATTCGTACGATGAACCTCATAATTATAATTATTCAAGAACAAGTTCGTCATATCCAATGACATCAAGAAGTTCTATTAATCACGGCGACGAATTTCGCCCAATCATGCGTCCATTTGAAACTATTCAAGAGAGAACGCACGATCGTTATGGACACGACGTACCTTACGATGGCTACTCAAGACGAGCACCGGAACCTGAATTCAGACGAACACAGGAACCGAGAGGAAGAAAACCGGAAACATTTGATCGTACTATGAATTGGAATGATTACATAGTGCATTTTGACATGATCGCTGAACTCAACTACTGGAACGACGAAACTAAAGCACTAGAGTTAGCTACGAGTCTACGGGGACCGGCATTAAGCATTCTGAGTGATCTAAGACCAGAGTATCGATATAGTTTTCGTCACCTCGTTTCTGCACTATTGGCAAGATTTGAACCATGCAGAAAATCAGAAAAAGATTTACAAGACACAATTAAAGAGCCGAGTACGGAGGAAAAATGAATCTATCACAGAATTGATGCAAGATACCAAGCGACTTGTAAGGATGGCTTACCAAAACGCACCCCTAGATTTCCGCGATCAGATTACCAAGGATTCGTTCATTGAAAGTTTAAATGAGCAAGAGATGGAATGGTCAGTATTCCAAGGGAGACCTAGGAATTTAGAAGAAGCAGTACGACTAGCATTAGAATATGAGGCATTTTAACAAGCAAGTGGAAGACGAAACAGAGTCGCGGTACGGATGCAGAGAGAAGAACCGATGGATGCAAATATCAGAAATGATGCACACCAAATAGCTCTCATCAGCCAGAGCACAGAAGTTCAACAAGAAAGGTCCATGTTTCTACTGCAAGAAAGATGGCCACATCAAGAGTGAATGTAGGTTACATGTACTACAACGACACCAGGAAGCAGAGAAAAACAAGAATCAAAGAAAATCGGGTCACACCAACAGCGTAATGACCAAAGTACCAGAGAACCAGGAAAACGTTCAGTAGTTGACGCCAGCGGCCTAACGTCAACTACACAACAAAAAGGGCCACACGTTTTAGAAATAAAGGGATCAAGTAATAACTAATTAACACTTGATGTCTTTGTTTACAACTAGACTTTTACCCGTCGTGCACGGGTTGACATTGCATATCGGACATTTACGAAATAGGTACATCGACCCACCTTATTATTGACATTTACAAAACAAAGCTATAAGCCTACAATAATGCTATTATTTTCACTACACTTTCCTTAGTTAGAATAATCTAACTGTGTCTCGGGAAAGGCCCTCACCACAGTTAGAATGCCTCCCTTATACCCGTAATGTAGCAGAAAATTGCAGAATGGCTCCGGAACGATTTTGGAGAAAGTTAATGAAGTTGCCTTGAAAATAACAGTCAAATTCATCACAACAAACCTTTTTGAGGCTGCAAGTACCTTTCATCTAAAAATTTTAATCCATAGAATGGAAAAATTCAACACTTTTTCACCAACGTACACATATTTTCTTTTTAAAACTGGGTCCGTAGGACATTATTCATTTTTACGATAAAACATATTCTATCTTCGCTCTCCTAACAAATATAATGTAACTTTTTTGCATGGAATCAAATATTTTTTGTCATCACGAAGACAAAAGTAAGTACTTAGTTGAAATGTATATTTGTTATCTTATACTTTCTCTCATAAGAAATCATATATATATATATGAACAGAATATATAGCAAAAGTCCAATGAAAAATAACCCGTATTTGTATAATCATTTCTGAGTTTATTCATGCAGATGTGATATTGTGGAAACACAAACTAAAGATCCCGATAGCGTGAATGTGTTGCGCAAGCGCAAGATTGTAAAATCCAAAAAATCCAGGTGATTTCCGGGATTTCTTGAGGAATTTTCGTTGATTATTAATTAGCAAAGCTTAACTGAGAAAAAATAAAAACAAATTGGTAATCTTCAAGTACTAATGATGTTAATATAATATATAAAAATATATAAAACAAAAGACAGTATTCTTCCGATTTCTCGGTATTAAAGACCAAAAATTCAAGTCTATTATTTTGATATAGTAGTATAGATTTGAAAATAAACTCTATCATTGACACTGGTTCGTCTATCACAGTCATTCATCCAAAGAAATTTTATGAAATAGACAGATGTATGAGACCAAAGTTAGAACCAAATTATAGTAATTTTAGAATGGCAAATGGTGACCATGTTGTCCCAGAAGGTAAGACTGTACTACAATTCAAAATAAAAGGGAAAATAATCGAACACAGAGCAATAGTTGCTGACATTGATGCCCAAATGATACTAGGCTTTGATTTCTTCAGAGAGCATAATTGTCAGTTACATCTAGGGGAAGGAACTCGTACACTTGGTGACCAGAAGCTAGTATGCGACACTGCCAGTGATCAAAGTAGTGTGTTCAAAATTTCTATTCAAGAGACTTTATCTATTCCCCAAAGAAGTGAGATGATAAGTGAAAGGAAAGTTCACCCAAATCTAAATGATAAAGAACTCCTCATAGATGGAACGAAACGTGACCTTCAACAATCCGGATTATTAGTTGCAAGATGTCTAATAAAACCCAAAGAATGTAAGGTACCCATTCGTGTCAAAAATGTTAGTGACCAAGAGCTGAGAATTTACAAAGATACTTCTGCAGCTATAGCTGAAATAGAACCAAATGTAAGTGAAGTACAAACCAAGAATGACACCACCATAGAGCCAGCCGTAGACACAAGCTTTACAAGTTACATGAAACCATTATGGGACTCTTGTACCAAGAACCTTTCTAAGGAACAACAAAGATTGGTAAGGGATCTTTTGCAGAAGCACATTAAAGTATTCGCAAAATCAAAGACAGACCTAGGGAAGACAAATATTGTGTCTCACAAAATTAACACAGGAGACGCAAGACCAATCAAGCAACAGCCTAGACGGATACCTCTTCATAAGAAAGAAGCAGCAAGAGAGGAGGTGCAGAGAATGCTTAAAGCAGGAATTATAGAACCATCATCTAGCGCTTGAAGTGCACCAATCGTTATTAATAACCAAAAAGGATGGTAGCATTCGATAGTGTATCGACTACCGGAAACTCAACGAAGTAACGCAAAAAGATTCAAATCCTCTACCAGGTATAGATGACTCACTTGATGCATTAAGAGGATCACAATGGTTTAGTTGTTTAGACCTAGAAAGCGGTTACTGGCAGGTAACAATGGACTCTAAAGATAAAGAAAAGACAGCATTTGTTACCACACATGGTTTTTACCAATTCAAAGTCATGCAATTCGGCTTATGTAATGCGGCAGCCACATTTGAGAGACTAATGGAAAATGTATTAGCCGGTCTGAACTATGAAATTTGTCCCTTATATATCGACGATATAATTGTTTATTCCAAAGATTTCCACAGCCATGTAAGTCATCTACATGCAGTACTGCAACGATTACAAGGAGCTGAATTAAAAGTTTCTCCCAAGAAGTATGATTTCTTCAAAGACCAGGTAGCTTTCCTTGGTCACATAGTTAGTCAAGAAGGGATAACAACCTCTCCAGATAAAGTGAGCGCAATTAAGGAATGGCCTGTACCAAAGAAAGAAATAAATTACCAGAGCATAGAACCTGAAAGTAATCCAATACTGAAGTTAAGAGAAGATCAAACGAGCACTTTAAATTTGGTACATGACGAAGTCACCAGAAGATCTACAAAAAGAGCAGAACACAGACCCATCTTTAGCCAAAATCATCAAGTGGAAGTTGGAAGATAGAAGACCAACATGGCAGATTGTTGCAAAAGGGTCGACAGAAGTTAAAACATACTGGTCGCAATGGCCATGGAAACGCCTAATTATAAGAAACGGCGTGCTTTACAGGACATGGGAAGAAAACGAGCAAACCTATCACCGGATAGTGGTACCAAGGGCCTGCGTCACTGAAGTAATGAAGTTAGTGCATGACAACCCCACAGGTGGACACTTGGGATTAGCCAAAACCACCGAGAAAATCCGAGAGAGATTCTACTGGGCATCCTTTAAAGAGGATGTGGTGAAGTATATCAGATGCTGTACTATATGTGAGGCACGGAAGAATCCGTCAAGAGCAGCAAGAGGAAAACTTGGTCAGTATCTAGTTTGTGAACGTCTGGAGAGGGTAGCCATAGACATCCTTGGTCTTTTACCACGGACTGAGAAGGGTAACGAGTACATTGTTATCATATCTGACTACTTCACAAGATGGATAGAGGCATATCCGGTAAAAAACCAGGAGGCAATAGCCATTGCAAGGGTTTTTACAGAAAAATTTATCTTGAGGTATAGAGTTCCACTCCAGGTCCACACTGATCAGGGCAGGCAATTTGAGTCAACATTATTTCAAGATTTATGCAAGATGTTGCGAATAGAGAAAACAAGAACTACACCATACAACCCTAAGAGTGATGGATTGGTCGAGCGATTTAATCGTACCCTGGAAGATATGATTAGCAAGTACGTTCAACCGAACCAAAAGAAGTTTTACCTTTGGTGATGCTCGCATACAGATCCTCTGTGCACCAGACCACAGGATACAGTCAAGCCAAATTAAATCTGAGAAGAGAGTTGAAACTGCCAGTTGATCTTGTGTATGGCCGTCATCCAGGGGAAGACCAGATATGTAAAAATTACCACGTCTTTGTTGAGAAAATGAAAACCAATATAGGAGTCATCCACAAAAAGGCTAGGCAAAAATTGATTGAAGTAAATGAAAATCAGAAAAGAACATATGACACCAATACATACACCTGGACAACATGTATGGATCGCGTCTAAAGCCAGAACCAAAGGGAGAAGTCCCAATCTTCAAAACCATTGGACAGGACCTTACAGGGTACTAGGCGCTGTATCCGACCTCGTGTACAAAGTCAAAAGGTCAAAACGGAAAAACCAAAATATATTCACCATGATCAGTTGAAATTATTCCGAAGCGATATAAATGAAAATAGATCCCAATAAAGCGCGTTCGTTAAAAACAGTTATAATTTACTTTTGTTAAAACCAATCCAGTGACCTTTGTTTCTAATAACATTTCATAATATAACCAACGAAGAAAAAAAGTGATGACTGTGAAGTGACAATAACTTTATTTTATTTCAGTACCAATGATGTTGTCTTGTGACCTGCTTCACGATGTACCCTACATGGCTCCAACTTAGCAGACACATCAGATATAAGCATGACAGCCAACCAGTATTGTGCAAATACTCCCAGTATGGATATGTTTTGGCCATGTCAAGATCAAGAAAGAGACAATTACTTGCTCATGAAGCAAAATGCAAGTATCACCCAGTCAATGGTGGACCGACTAGAAACCGTAGGATCCATCAACAAGTTGAGAGAGAGATGCCAGGGACACCGGTCCAGGATGAGCGGCCTGCAACACAACCTACTGAGCTACCTACCACTCCGTCACCGAGGTCCTGCATAGCATTTTTCAAGACTACCTCACCACTGCTTTCCTCCCTAGCTAAATCACCGCAACCAACATGTGCTAACATTATTCAGGAACAGGAAAGGCAGGAAAGTGACGCACCAGCAACTATGATCAGGTCCATGGATATGAACAGCGAGATGAATGAAGAATGGAGAGATACGCAACCTATGGATAAGGAACAGGAAGGAAAAAATGTCTATGACTACCTCATCTGGACCCAAGATTTTTCTTCTTGGGGGCTCCATCCAGTCACAGAAAAGAACATTGTGCTGAAGAGCTTATTAAGGTTAGGGAGAGATCCATTCTCACGGGGACCAGAGCAGTGTCATTTTCCCCACCAACCCTGGATCACAGCAGGAAGGAGGAAACAGCCACCATACCTGATGGAACCACCTACCAATTGCGTTCCTTCTGGTATCGTACATCGACCACAGCTAAATGTACAGCAACTCAGACGGAGGAAACTATCAACCCATCTTCAACTGTAAAACGTGATGCACAAACTCAGTGTTCTGTCTATTTGCAACTTGCTGATTGAGTGAATCACGTGGAAACGAGGACGTTTCATTTAGAAGGGGGGGGGGGGTAATGTTACGATTCCTGGGTTGAAACTAAATCATCATTTGTTTTAAATATTTATGTGTTGTTGTGACTTACTTGTTTTATTTACATGGTTATATTAATCCTTTTATTCCATTAAAATACAGACTTGTTTACTTTCGTTCCGACTAACCGCCATGCTTGCGGTATATTACGGACTTTGAGCCCGATTTTTAAAACTATTCAAAATAATGACAATCGAAATGATCAATAATAATTGATGTTATTTAACTTTATAAATGGTAATTTTGTATTATAATGTAAAAATGTTAAATGTCATGTATTTTATGTCGGTACAACGTTATCATATAATTATTATGAGATAAAATGCGCCAAGTTAGTTGACGCTTATGACGAAGACAACGTCTTAGCATTAACATAACAAGTTAGGGCATAAAAAGACGGTGTTTTGAAAGCAAAGTTCAGTTGACGATGAAGAGCAACTCGCTTGACAGTGGTATGTATTGACATTACCAATTCTTTTTGCTATTACTAAAGTAATGCAACTTTTGTATTAGGGCGTCCTGGATTGGTTCGTCGCTATACTTATAGGAGTTAATAACGTTGTACCAACCGTACTGTATAATAGTAATAATTATACGTGTTTTTTTTAAATGGAACCATTCGTTCGTTGCAATAAATGGTAAAAACTTTATACGGAGTATTTATATTAGTTTCGGCAAATTGAATATAATAAGTGAATCAACGATTTCTATAAACTGTGACCAAAGTTAATTCTTTTTGAACCTTGACGCAAGATAATAATTAAACAGCGACCCATGATTAAGTTTAAGCGTTTACTCGTACCCTCGGTTCGTTACAATATATATATATATATATATATATATATATATATATATATATATATATATATATATATATATATATATATATATATATTCTAGAATGAAGCCAAAAAGCTCCAAAATCACTAGCACAAAAAACTGCATTAAGAAGAGAATGTGAAAACACCTACGAAAGTACAATGGGCAAAGCGAGCCTTATTTGAGGTAACAGAAGGTCTTGCATTACATAAAGATTCTGAAAAATATGACTTAAGCTATTGCTACTTGCAGCGACGAGCTAGTGGTTCTGTGCTCATTACTGCTAGAAAAGGTCCATCATCCTTTCTTTCTCATGAGGAAGAAAATGGCAAAGGAGAGGTTAACTGTTCTTTACTCAGCAAATGCTGAAGGATCTATGATGCCCCCTTTTTTGTGTACCCAGAGCCGAAACCAAGATAAAATGATCCCATGATAGGAGCAAGAAGAGGTTGTTTACACAAAGAGAGGGTGGATGAATTCTGATGCACTTTGTGAATTTTACGATAATTTTGACAAGTATGCAGGTCAAGAGCGCCCAGTAGTTCTGTTGATGGACAGTGTCTCCTGGATATATATATATGGATATATTATCAAAAGCAATCTCTTTACAGATAGACATTGATAGGTTGGTTCCAAATGCAACTCATTTAATTCAACCCCTTGACAAATGTGTATTTGGCCCTTTAAATAAGCAGTGGTATTCAACAGTAAGAGAAAATACAAAAAAAACCCAGACACTCCCATAAACAAGAAAAATTTTGCTGCTATATTAGCTGAAACACACATGAAGTTCTACAAACCTAGCATTATTGGTGGGAGTTTCAAAGGAGCAGGGATTTCCCCACTTAATAGAAATGCTGTCTCTATAACCTCATTAAAGCACTCTCTTACCTTCATAAACTCTCCAGTAACATCTTGTAAGAACAATGTGAGAGTAGATTCAAACTCAACTGAGATGCAAAAGAATGGTTTTCAGATTGCTTTTCAGACCTATAACTCCACAATTTCAACACCTGTAAGAGAGAGGTATGAGAAAAGATGCTGAGGGATATGATATTGAGGGGGCATTCCCTGGGTATGATGTTTACAAGAAGCTAAAGAGAAACCTTCAAAAGATGTAAATTCTCAGACTGATGCCCATTATAGTAAAATGAGATCAAACGAAACAGACACTAAAAATGCGGAGGGATCTAATGAACATATATATGGCAATGAAATAAGTAGTCTGCAGGTTAGAGCCGATGCTGCAGTGTGCGTTTCGCACAATGAGAGCTTTTCTTCCGAAGCAAGCACAGTGAGCACTGCTGAGTCAAGCACACCTGAGTCAAGCAAACATACCAGCATTTCACCTAATCTTTCCAGCCTCATTCTACCACCCAAGACACTATCATCAAACAGAAAGTCAGTAAGAGCAACAAATTCGTTACCTGATCATGTGACATCACCAGATATGTGATAGACGATTTGGCTTCACATTCAGGTCACATAGTTTTGGGCCTACCTCCATATCATTGTGAGCTTAATCCTATCGAGTTGGTCTTGGCTTAACTGCAAAGAATCGTCGCCAGGAGCAATGCCACATTTAAGAAAGATAAAGAGACGGAACTCTTTATTCAGGCTAGGTGAACTTATGGGGTTGAAAAGTGGCGCATGATAAGAGGGTTGAAGAAAAACTTAATGAAAAGCATATATGAGACTCCTCGATAAGTTTGTGTACGGGTACTCATGCAGGTGACCGTTCAGGCCTATTGACCTCTTATTTTAAATACTTATTTTTTCATTGCAAATCCCTCATTAGTTGCAGAACTTTAAATGGAGCATTCTAAACTAGTTCTTATACATGGTTAATACACTTTTCGAAATATAAACAAATGGCACGAATTCACAAACACGCGACTACCATTACAATCGACTGATCAGCGCTTCAATCCGTATCAAAATAAAAAGAGCAAAGCTGCTTTTTTTCAGAAGACAGCTTGGGTAAAGTAGAAAGTAAATTTTACTACCATATTAGACATATGCCATGAATAAAACTGCTTGAGAAATGCTGCACATAAATGCAGTCAAAAGTACCTCTTAAACCGTATTGTCAGGCGTGTTTGCCTCTTGTAAAGATTTTGATTTAGATTTTAGGATGTATTTTCTTGATTTTTTGGTACTATTATCTGCTGATTTGTGTTTTGGTTTTTAAATGTCTTTGATTTTATTGCCCAAGATATTTGAATTTATGTAGACATAAAATAAACAAGAGGCCAATAGGCCTTAACGGTCACCTCAGAAGTCTATATACAAACTTGTCGCGGAGTCTCATATATGCATTTAATTAGGTTTCATTCTGGAGTATAAAAATTATAAATTTGTTACGACGACCACCTCACTGCCTGAAATCTTTCAAAAAGAACTATGAAACCTACAATTATGGAAAAAATAACTTAAAGATCTGGTCTACAAAACCATGTATTCAGTATTCATTTCAGGTGTGTGGGAGTAAAGAAGATAATATTTAAACATTATGTACATTAACACCTATACATCCATTTTGGCCCTGCCCTAGAGTCAAAACCCATACTACAGGGGTCATAAGATTTAAAATGTTAGTAGAGGACTTCCTGGTAAACATAATTATGAATTCAGTTTTTCATACAGATGTGTGAGAATAGAGAAGAAGATTTTTAAACATTATATGCCTTAACACTATATTGCCATATTGCCCCCCACCCATGTCCTGAACCCCTGACCCAGGGGCCATGAATTTCACAATTTAGGTAAAGGAGTTAGAGGACATTATAACCATGTATTCAGTTATTTTGCCCACATGTGTGGAAGTAAAGAAGAAGACTTTTAAAAGATTTAATACATTTTAACTATATGGCCATATTGGCCCCACCCTAGAGCCAGAACCCCTGACCCAGGGGCCATGAATTTCACAATTTTGGTAGAAGGCTTCATGGACATCGTAACTATGCAACCAGTTTTTCCTCACATTAAGAAGATTTTTGAAAATTTGGCGCTTTTTTTTGCATATTTGGTCCCACCTGTGTCGTACGGCCATGAATTTCACAATTTAGATTCCTCTTACCATAGAGATGCTTAACACCAAAAGTAGTTTTTAAGAAGTTAAAAATGTAAAACGACGACGGACGAAAACGGATAACAATAATGTAAAATTCAACAAATTCCCATAGAGTCCCATGGTAAATATTGATATTTTTCGAGACGACCCACAAGGATATCGGGGAAATTTTGATATAGTAGTATGTGTTTTGTCATCAAAACATCTAGGTTGAAAGTTAAATAAAAGAGAAAGTGTGCATGACGTCAATCGACTGACTGAATGACTTCATTGTGACGTCATCCCGTATTCCAAAATATCTCATATGAGCAAGCAAAAATAATGATGATTGTTACAGGTTTGTTTTCGTACCAGATATCCGTATGGGCAGCGAAAAAATAATAATTGCAGTTTAAGTTAATTCTTCCTTTTTGCCACCCCTTTTCAAATTTCAATATTTTGTTCTAAATAGAAAATAAAAAGTGTCTTTATTTTTAGCTGTTGCCAAATCGTAAAATCCAACGACCTATAATGGACAACCCCCGCATCCCCAGCCCCACGACTAGCTCAAGGGGCCATAATTAACTCTTGGGATACTAAGAGTTTAGTGGATCCACTGGGATATCCCAAACCCTCAGGACCACAGGGCGATCATGACCTTTCATAATGTTCAGCTGACGTTTTAACGGTCCCTAGCTGCTTCTTGAGCTAGGTCAATTCGTGCGGATCATCATCACGTCGGAGGCCTGTAGATTTACTGCTATACATGTATATTCTTTGAACTGCAGCCAAATTAGGGACATACAAAGATTCGATACATTTCTAGTTATTTCAAGTGTTACAGTGGTCCTAAAATGAATGCAACCGTGCTGCGATGTATAAAACAATTGATCTATTTTTATTGATTCATATAGTAAGTCTTATAAAACTTTTGGTTTTTACAACCTGCTATTTGCTTTATTTTTAAAATAATGTACGACGACATAATTTTACTACGTTTACAACAAAGATTCCGTCTAGAATTACTGAATAATATTAATGTTTTATTAATAATTCAAGGTCAAGTATTACTGCACACATTTCTTTCAATGTTGAAAGAATATTTACATCTACCGAGTATGATTCCCTTCTTATTCTTATGAAAACTTATCATTAATTCATAGCCCTTAGCTATAGAAACTGACAGGACTTAAATCTATTGACTGGTCGTAACCTACAGCGACTGAAGAAAGATAACGGACTGCATGATATAATCATGATGATGTCAGACTCGAATTTCCATAGGAAACGATTTGGCTGTTTCTTTTAGCTGATTTGTAGCTTTTTCATCCAAATAACATCGTAGAGTATCGGGATGAATACGGAATTTTACTAAAGCAATTTTTAAGTAATCAGGAATATTCTTAATCTAACTTGAGTCAATTTGCTCCAATACAAAGACGTGAAAGATCAACAAGTTGCGAGTATATCAATTCCAAACAGTACTTACATATTAGTTAAGCAAGAACTTAATGATGAGCATATGATAATTTATGTTCTTAAAGAGCAGCGTCAAAATAGACACAACAGCATTCCGATGGATTCTTTAAACTCGAGCAAACTTGTGAGGCATATTTTTTAAGAACTTTATATTTGCTGTCACATCAATGACTCCCAATTTTTTCTTCCACTCGAGACAGTTGTGCTGATTATCATTTTATAAAATACACAAACACGTAGAAATGTAAACTTTGGAACCAGATGGAAAAAGATTGATCTTCCCAATCACAACATTTTACACATTAAGCCCTTTAAACAAAACAATACAATTGTTCTTGCTGGCTATTTTAAACAAGAGGCCAGTAGGCCTTAACGGTAACCTGACTACAACAGCCATACCCAAACTTGTCGAGGAGTCTCATGTATGCATTTAATTACAGTGTAAGTTTCATTCTGGAGTAGAAAATTTTTGATTATACCACATCCTATAATTTCAGCAAAAGACTTTAAGATCTGACATGAAAGAGTACATGACCAGATATTGAAAGGGTCCAAGAGTGATAGATAATAATTTAACAAAATTAGTTAACTTTCAAGAAATGTATTATTATATATGTTTTCACAGATTAACTGAAACAAACTGGCTATGGTCTACAGTATACATTATTTTATTGAAAAAAAAAACAACCTCCCATTCCCCATCGCAAGGGGCAGTCAAAAACTTCTACCATGGGCGTTTAAGCAACAACAAAAAACAAAAACAAACAAACAAAAAGTTATGAAAATTTATATAGTGTTATTTACTTCCCCTATTCCGTCTTCGCGATATATAGTCAACTTTCACTACGCGGCATTTATACGAAAATCATTTTATACGAACTGCTTATCAGTGATTTTGGTTAGCCAATTATTACTTTACTATAAACAAGTCTGTTTGTTTAATTTGAAAGTTCACAAACTGTTTTTGTTTTTAATTATAAAAATACTTGCATAAATCTTTCAATCAAACAACTTCTGAATTACATTACTTATATTCAATGATTAATTACTAAATATAAAGAAGCAAAGGAAGATAACTACACTATGAAGAAACAAGGGAAGATAACTCCAATAAATTCCCCTGAACTTTTCCCTATTTTTTCCCCACGATCACATAGATCCTAAGTGTTCGAAAACAGCTCATTGATTTCCCTAGAGATGAGCAGGACGGAAAAACAAACCAATAACATGTCAGAAGTGGCTGACCTGCATCGAGTCTTCGTTCCATCTGCATCAAGTGTATGGCATTCTGTCTACCTAACTCTATGTCAGCAGCTTGCACAACATCGATTTCCAAGCCACAACACATGAACTAAACAGAGTGAAGAATTTGTTCTATAAGATAGCCCATTTTCTAAATGTAGAAGGTGGTATAGACGGCACATTGATACCTATACAGGACATGTCAGATGATGCATCCAATTTCATCTCCCGTAAGGGTTTTTCAGCGAGTTGTGCATGCTGACCTTGGGTATTCATTTACTGAAACCTTTATAGTAAAATCATACATTACATACAAATTTTACTCTTTAAATAATTTTTTAGAGAGATTACACCAACCAACTTATCAAATCGCAATCTAATCAAAATTGGATCGTTGTACACGTGTAGCGATCTATTTGGAGATAAAGTGGTCGACACTTCGGCCAGGGCCGATTATAATTTGGATATGTTTGTGTCTCTACGTATTATTACGTTTGATGACGTATATGTATCATAATGTTGCTCACGTTGCCGTTGTAAAGATTACTTACGGAACGTTTCTGATTAAGTCGTTTTTTTTCCGAGCATCCTTATCGATGATAATTCGTATGAAGACATCATTGTCTGCTGTTTCATCTTCGCTATAACTTATAAACGATAACACAATAAGAAGACAAGATGCCTAAAACTAAAGATGCAGAGGCTGTGACGTCCATGGAGGAATTATTGCTAAAGAACCAAACTGTTATATAAATACAGCACAAGTTTGCAATGACTTTATTGTTTCTATACTGTATAGTGCAAGAGGGCCTATTTAAATTTTTATGCTATAGCAAGAGTATACTGTATGTCCCATATAAATGTTTCTTATATATCTCTATACTTATCTTTAAATGCATCTTAAAACCATTCTTTACATCCCAAGAAAACACAATGATTTTTTTAAGTAGACATAATAATTACCAACTGTAATTTTAAATTTGACTACTGTTTAAATTTGGACGCTTATCTTTAAGTTTTATTGAACTGAATTATTTTTGAAAAAAATTCTTGTTGAAGATCTAAAAACATTTTCTCAGAGCGGTTATTAAAGACTGTCATTCTGTATTCTTCTGATGCTCCTCGATGTTCAACTGTACGATGAAGGTGTTTTTACCGCACAATTTTCCTTTCAATATTTTGATGTCAAAAGCACCATGTTGATATTGGAACTTTAATTGAACTGGGTCATAATGTAAAAACATATTTTTGCAAAAAGGACTTAATTATTTTTATTATATCTACAGTATACACGTTAATAATATCTACGTAACGTAACTTGAAACCGTATAACGTTAAAATCTTTCCAACCAATTGTTCTTTTTCTAAATTATATCTTTAATACAGTATTGTGAAAACACATAGGCCTACTCTGGAAACACATCGTTGAAACTATACCTTATCCTAAGAGAAACCACACAATTACCATATTTAAAACTTCCAAAGCAATCCAAAAGAAAGTCAAATTTTAAAAGCACTAAGACCATATATAACCACCTGGACAAAACACTGCATGATTTTAATCCCAAATTACATCACCAACGTTTTCTTTGCCGTCTGCTACGTATGATGTCACGTAACTTTGACAATGACCTTTGTATAAATACAAACAGGTACCATGCCATTTTAGATCCAAATTAATTAACTCCTTATACATAGAAGGAACAGTGAAGTCATTTTTGTAAATCTGAAATATCAAGAACCATTCACATTTTTAGGTCACCTGAGTCACTCAGGTGACCTATTGCAATTGGTCTTCGTCCGTCGTCGTGCGTTAACAATTTTACATTTTTAACTTCTTCTTAAAAACTACCAGGCCAATCGTTACCATTTTTGGTGTGAAGCATCTCTATGGTAAGAAGAATCTAAATTGTGAAATTCATGGCTCTACCACCCCTGGGATGCCACGGGCGGGGCCAAATATGCAAAACGAGCAAAATTTTCAAAAATCTTCTTCTCTACTCCCACGCATGTGCGGAAAAACTAAACTAAATGCATTTATGGCCCCTTTGTCAGGGGTTCTGGCTCTAGGGTGGGGCCAATGTGGCCATATAGTAAAAATGTATTAATTTAAAATCTTAGAAAATCTTCTTCTCTACTTCCATATATATTTGTCAAAAACTAAATGCATGATTATGATGTCCATGAAGCCCTCAACCTAAATTGTGAAATTCATGACCCCTGGGTCAGGGGTTCAGGCTCTAGGGTCGGGCCAATATTGCCAAATAGTAAAAATGTATTAAATCTTAGAAAATCTTCTCTACCCCCATATATATTTGTTAAAAACTAAATGCATAATTATGATGTCCATGAAGCCCTCTACTAAAATTGTGAAATTCATGACCCCTGGGTCAGGGGTTCAGGCTCTAGGGTGAGGCCAATATGGCCAAATAGTAAAAATGTATTAAATCTTAGAAAATCTTCTTCTCTACTCCCATATATATTTGTTAAAAAATTAAATGCATTGTTATGATGTCCATGAGGCCCTCTACCAAAATTGTGAAATTCATGACCCCTTTATTAGGTGTTCAGGCTCTAGGGTGGGGCCAATACGGCCATATAGTAAAAATGTTTTAAATCTTAAAAAAATCTTCTTCTCTACTCCCACACATGTGGGCAAATAAATGAATACATGGTTATGATATCCACAATCTCCTTTACCTAAATTGTGAAATTCATGGCCACTGGGTCAGGGGTTCAGAGCATGAATGGGGGGGGGGGGTGCAATATGGCAATATAGTGTTAATGCATATAATGTTTAAAAATTTTCTTCTCTATCCTCACACATCTGTATAAAAAAAGTGACTAATAATTATGTTAACCAGGAAGTCCTCTACTGAAATTTTAATTTTCCTGTCCCCTCAAGGATGGGTTTTGACTCTAGGGCAGGGCCAACATGGATGTATAGATATTAATATATGCATATAATTAAAAAAAAATTTCTTTACTCCCACACACCTGAAAGGAAAACTGAATACATGACTTTGTAGATCAGATCTTTTAGTTTTTATCCGGTTATTAAAATGGTGAAAATGGTGGGCGGCTGCCAAACGGGTACCCTCATTGTACGGATAACTCCTCCTACAGTTTTCAAGATAGGAAGTTGTTCTTTTGCATATCAATTGTACATATTTCAGAGGTGTGCATATTGCTAGGATTTTAATTTCCAATAATTTATCGAAAAATACCAGCTTTTGAACTTAGTCATTTTTTGGCAAAATATTGCATATAGGGTACCCTCATTGTACGGATAACTCCTCCTACAGTTCTCATGATAAGAAGTTGTTCTTTTGCAGATCAATTGTACATATATTAGAGGTGTGCATATTGCTAGGATTTTGTTTTCCGATAATTCATCGAAAAAACACTAGCTTTTGAACTTAGTAATTTTTTGGCAAAATGTTGCATATAGGGCTCTTGTACGGATAACTCCTCCTAAAGTTCTCAAGATAGGAAGTTGTTCTTTTGCAGATCAATTGTACATATATTAGAGGTGTGCATATTGCTAGGGTTTTGATTTCTGATAATTTATCGAAAAAATACCAGCTTTTGAACTTATTCATTTTTTGGCAAAATATTGCATATAGGGTACCCTCATTGTACGGATAACTCCTCCTACAGTTCTCAAGATAGGAAATTGTTCTATTGCAGATCAATTGTACATATATCAGAGGTGTGCATATTGCTAGGATTTTGATTTCCGATAATTTATCGAAAAAATACCAGCTTTTGAACTTAGTCATTTTTTGGCAAAATATTGCATATAGGGTACCCTCATTGTACGGATTACTCCTCCTACAGTTCTCAAGATAGGAAGTTGTTCTTTTGCAGATCAATTGTACATATACCAGAGGTGTGAATATTGCTAGGATTTTGATTTTCGATAATTTATGAAAAAAACACTAGCTTTTGAACTTAGTAATTTTTTGGCAAAATGTTGCATATACATGTAGGGTACTCCATTTCACTGGATAAGGGTTGACATGGATTATGGATACAGTTTACATAAAAGAAAACCCGGTTTGCTGTCACATTGACAGCTTTTCACTTGTTCACCAAAATAATAGGTTTCACAGTTCTTTTTGAAATGTGGTCGTCATTACAAATTTATAATTTTTCTACTCCAGTATGAAACCTAATTAATTAGATGCATATATGAGACTCCATGACAAGTTTGTGTATGGGATATATGCTATTCTGGTGACCGTTTAAGCCAATTGGCCTCTTGTTCAACAACAAGGGAAAATATCTTGGATTTTTATAGTCTACTTTTTAAAAAATTGCTTATGCTAATATGAGTACACAACCAATTTCTATTCTTTAAATTCTATTTTATTTCAATTTAACGGTATTGCATGAAGACTTTTGTAACTTTATGATAAAAAAAATGACTGGAATCAAACAATAATCAACATGTCAAACAGCCATTAAGGTATTCGATGTATAACGACCACGTTTTGTACCTTATAAATGAATGGTCCGATATTCATAATCATGATATCATTTTGAAGGTGTTATCAAACAAAAATACTCCACAAAAGGAATTTTCAATATTTTGATTATGGTCCAACTAATTACATGTTCGCCTTGAATTTTGCATTGAAGTATATGGGCGATGTATGTTATATTAAGATATTGTAAAAAGTAACTTAAAATTGGTAAAACTCTTTTGGCTAATACACGCATAAACTTTCTCTTTATTTAAATATGAAATAAAATGAATCATTTACCGCAGATATTTTGCCGAAATTAATTTTTTTTTTTTATCAAGGGGAGATAACTCTTAAACAATAAAAAAGTGAGAAATGACCGGCTCCTTATATGTTGTCTGTCATGTGAATTTGGTTCATGTCAGTTTCATAGTCATCCAGCAATACATATTTAACTAGTTAAAAATGAATCAAAATTGTTCAATATCCCGTCATTATACATTGAATACCTTAAAGGTTTTGAACTTTTGGTATACCGAGCCCGACTTTTTGACCGAAATTTTTTTTTACACAATTTTTATCTTAGAAAAAAAGAGATAAATATATCGTTGCAGAGCTATTTCAGTGGGACAGACGGGGATAAGAATGCTACAATTATTTTAATTTCGCCTTACAGAAACAAGCTTTGTGTTAAATTTTACATTTTTTTTATTATCATCATTATTCACAAGAGTAAACAAATATACACAATATATATAAATTTTACATTTTAATCATCTCCATTCATGCAAGACATGAGACATATAAGAATAAAGCTTTTTTCGAACAATGACTTTGAAATTGCTCAAATGACCTTGGGTCAAGGTCATGACACAAACTTAGGTCATATGCAAATTGTAAAATAAGAACTTCCAATGTCTATCCATAAGAAAGATATTAACCGAACATGAAATATGCACATGACACACCTAAGGTCATAACCAATCTGTGTGGGTAATATGAACTTCCAATGCCTCTCCATAAAAAAAATAGACTATACAGAAATGTCGCAGTTAATCTGCCAGTGACCTTGCCCTTATGACCTTGGGTCAAGGTCATGACACACCCTCAGGTCATAAACAACCTTTGCGTGAAGTAAGAACTTCCAATGTCTTTCCATAATAAAGATAGGGACCGAACACGAATTTTGCACGGACAGATTGACTGTCGGACCGACAAGGTGATTCCTATATTATACCCCCCCCCCCAAAAAAAAGAAAAGAACCCAACCCCTTCGTTTGCAGGGGGTATAATAAACGGGGGAGGGGGCGTAACGGACGGAATAAAATCAGCCTTAAGCGAGACCCTGACACTGAGCAGTGATGTAATAAAATGCAAAGTGGGACTTGCATCCTAGCAAGTCTAGATTATAGATTATTTTGCATTTTAAAAAATAATCCATGTGCGAACTAAATAATTTATTTATTAGTATTTAATGCTCAAATACATTTTATGTTTTTTTCTTTCCGCAATTGAAATTCATAAACTTCGTTGCGTGGGGGATAAACATGTGTTGTGTGGACTCGCACAACAATTCGTTTCGACAGGGCTGGTCTTCTCTATAAAATCTTTGTTCTCCGTGTTCGATTGGATGTTATTAGTTTAATGAGGGTTCATGAAACCTTAGCTGCTCTGATTTGGAAAGCTGCACTAAAGCTTGTGCATCTGCACTAGAATGCCTGGTGATAATCCTTCTATGATGCAGATTCAAGCTAAAGATAGTACAAGTAATACTTCAATGTTTCACTTGCTCAAAAAGTCCAATAATTTATACATGCGCGGATCTAGAGGGTGGTCGGAAGTGGAATATGAAAATTTATTAAATTTACATAGGTTAATTATCGCAAATATGCCTCGGACCCCCCCCCCCCTCCCCCATTAGGTATTTCTTGATTTATGGAATTTTATCCCCCGCCCCCACTTTCAATTCGCCCCTCAAGGAAAACAATTTCTGGATCCGCGCATGTTATTTTTTCTGATGTGTTTCAGTGAAAAAGATTCGTTTATGGTTTTTGTCTTTTTTTATTTGTAAAGATGAGGAAAAGGAAATTATATAGTAGAATTTCCTTGGAAAATGCATTGGAAGACATGAGGAAGAACAAGTTGTCTGCTGAAAAAGCTTCCATAAAACATGGTGTACCTGTCCGTACCGTACGCTACAGAAGTAAACAAAAACTTACAGCAAATTACAGAATACCGGTAGAGTTTTCAATAGCTTTTTGGATTGCTCAATAGGGTATTCAATTTGGTCAGCAAGGTATCACATTAGGTTTAAATCTAGGTCATGTGATTACTCATGTATGACAGCGATAAAGTGAGTTAATCTAGTAAACATTTGCACATTTTGGCCTTTTTTGTTTCTCCCTGTTATCCTACATTACTGCTATAAAAGTTTGAACTAATTTAAAAGCAGTCACAGCATAAAAATACTCTTAGTGCTGTATGTTGCACCAGGAAAAAGGGGAACCAAAATGTCTAATTATTTTTTGCAGGAAAAAAAATATCTCTGTAATTCTTAAGGTTATGCTTTTCTCTTTTGTTTGTTTCTTCAGAAATGTCTTTTGAATTACATTTTTTGAAAAACAAAATTCAAATTACTTCAAGCAAAATTGATGCTCTATAGAATCCAGTGCTGTCCAGGTGAACATTCTTTTTAAAAGTCTATGAATAGAATAGCTAACAATAGGAGAGAGTGTTCTAGAGGTTTTCTTTGTGCCAAATGAATTGGTTGAGTGCAAAATAACAATCTACACTTGGGTAACCACAGGACCTAGATTTAAACCTGATGTGATACCTTGCTGACCAAATTGAATACCATATTGAGCAATCCAACAAGCTATTGAAAACTCTACCGGTATTCTGTAATTCGCTGTAAAGGGTTCCCAAAACCGGTGTCTTACTCACTCATTCAATTTCGCCACAGAGGTTGCACATTTGCACTTATACTAAATTCATTTGCAAATGTCCAACCTCTGTGGCGAAATTGAATGGAAATTGTTGACTGACGCCAGAAAAAGAGAAGGAGGCATAAAAACCTAACACTAATTTTAACATACATGTTTATATTTAAGTGCTGCTTTTCAAACTGACGTAACAATGCACTGGCGAAAAATGGTTCTAGGCGAGATAGTTCGGATGTCAACGGGGTTAAAAATGATTTCCCAAGTTTTCCTCTCTAAAAGGCCCCTCTAGCTTGTCAGGTATTACTGCAACAACCAATGCGAATTTTTTCAACAGTCGGTGCTAGCACGATAAAGAATTCCTGTTGAAGCTCTAATCTAAAAGACCGGTAACTGTAGTAGCTCTTTGACCTTTGCATAGTTTAAGTTACTGTAACAGATTGAATCTTTCCATTTTCAATAGGCCCTATGGAATAATTTTCATCCACGAAGGCACTGACTGAACTTTCACGATTTCAACAAATTATGAATTGCCGTGTCAAAAAGGACACGCAGTTATGATGGATTAAATATAAGGTTATATGTTCATTGAGCTGTTTTAAAAGTCGTATGTTCATTGAGATGTTTTAAAAGTCGTATGTAGTCATTGTTGACATCTTGAACGGGCCTTTCTAACTGAAAACTTAACAGAAAAACGAACTTATTCTTATAAGCGGTTAACAACAGTGCATCGTTGGAAACCACGATCTGCAGTCCGCAGTGGTCCTCTACCCGTGGCTTCTTAAAGGGACTTGGACACGATTTGACATAAAATTTTCAAATTTTATTTTTTCATTTTTAATGTTTATACTAATGAATATAGAGGTTTATAATGCTTTGTCAAAATTTGAAAGTCAAATATCAAATTATAAGCAAGATACAGAGTTCATAATTCTTTGTTTTGTAAACAAAGCTCAGTATTGTCATTTTTTACATGTGTGTTGTATTGGTGTGAGTTCAATCAAATGTATCTTTCTTTTGTTGATAATAGTATTTATGAAGATATTGAATTAGTTAAAATTGTTTTTGGCCTGTCATTTTGTCTAAGAAATTGTAATTTTCTACATTACATTTTTTGTAAACAACTATAAGACTCGAGCTTTGTGTACATAACAATCAATTCTTAGCTCTGTAACTTGCTTGTAACTTGACTGTAACATTCAATATTTTGGTCAATCATTTAAAATGCACCAGTTAACTGTTTTATACATAAAAAATAAAAATAAAATTTTTGATCTTAAATCGTGTCCAAGTCCCTTTAAACGCACAGACTAACTTTACACGTCATATATTACGTCACTTTCTTGTCTTCTAGTAAGCTCGTTACCGAAACAAGGCATTTCACATTCAGCCATGACAGTAAGTACACTGATTAAAGTTTGAAATTCTATAATACTGATATAAGGTTCAAATAAATGTAAAAAAAAAGGATTTCAAGCATCGCGTCATCACCAGTGTGCGAAGGTACATCGAAATGTAAAACAAGTGAAAAGCTGTCAATGTGACAGCAAACCGTGTTTTCTTTTATGTGAACTGTATCCATAGTCCATGTCAACCCGTATCCAGTGAAATGGTGTACCCTTTATGCAATATTTTGCCAAAAAATTACTAAGTTCAGAAGCTGGTAATTTTTTCATAAATTATCGGAAATCAAAATCCTAGCAATGTACACACCACTGATATATGTACAATTGATTTGCAAAAGAACAACTTCCTATCTGGAAAACTGTAGGAGGAGTTATCCGTACAATGAGGGTACCCTTATATATGCAATATTTTGTCCTATTATATTGCCCCCGCCATACATGTCTATTGAAAACTAAATGCATGATTATGAAGTCTTCCTAAATTGTGAATCTCATGAGCCCTGGAACCTTAATCTCCTCTACCTAAATTGTGAAATTCATGACCCCTCTGTTAAGGGTTCAGGTCGTATGACGGGCAATATGGCCATATAATGTTATTGCATTTATGTTTTTAAAAAAAATCAAAACGTCAAGTTCTTGGTTCTATATACTGATACTAAATAAAAACTGACTGCATCTATTGAAAGAAAATAAAGTCATATGTTAATGACTGAAGTTTTATGTTCTGGTCGCTTGCAGTTGTGGCTAATGCTTGATTTTATTAAGTTTTTTAACCTCCAGAAATTTTCAGAAAAATTGTCTGAAGGCCCATCTTCTTTTGTTTGGTGCTCAGGTCGTAGCTTACCTGGAAATGTATTTTAGGAACCATCATACTTCAGTATCGAGGCTTCACACACTGCCTTTTTCGGATGACACACGGGGGTATTAACAGAGATGGGCTACCTGACGGAGAAAATCAAAATGTATTCAGGCCCCGCCGTCACCAAACTTTCCTCTCCCTCAACTTCAGTACTCAAATCGAGCCCTCGAGGTTTCGTTCCCTTAACTGAGGTTTTCCTCCAATCACCATCACCAATTGCACTGAGGATCGCCTCATTTCTGCTTCTAATTGCCATGTCAAACAAAAGTCCATGCAAGACAATAGTGAATCATACTCTCTGGGACTTGAAGCAATAAAGTATTGGATGAATAAGAATCCCGAGAAAAATATAAATACATGTAACCGTTTCCTAAAAGATTTTTATATTAGAAGCTGTAGAAATTGTTCTTGCAAACTGTACTTTTACATTCAATGGTTAAAACTTTAGACAAATCAAGGGAACTGCCATGGGGACAAAATGGCTTCAACATATTCGACGTTAGTCCTAGGATATTTAGAGAAAACAATGTACAAAACAGTTAACCAGACATTTGAGGAGGACACTGGAAAATAAGTCTTAATTAATAAACTGGAAAAAGATACCTCGACGATTGCTTTTTAGTCTGAAATTCAGAAGATAACAACCTGAAAACTTTTAAAGAAATATTAAATAAACTTAATCCAGATATTAAATTTACAGTGGAAAAAAGTCTTGATGGTATTTCGTACTTGGATATTCTATGAAACAAGCAGGACGAAGTCATCATTACCGATATATATATATAAAAACCCACGGATACAATCAGTATTTTACATTTTAACTCGTGTCATCCACGGCATACGAATAGAGCCATACGTTATAATTTAGCAAGAAAGTTATGTACCTTAGTTAACAGCGAGCCTGTGAAAATACAGAGATTACATCTGAAACAGCTCCTGTTGAAACAAAATTATTCAGGCAAAATTATCGACGACACCATTGAGAAAAGTAAGAAGTCAGATAGAAATGATTTACTTAATCCCACTCAACAGAACAAACCCAATCCATAATCTCGTTTGTAACAACATATAACCCGATAAATCCAAATGTAACCCCTACACTTAAACATCTTAACGAAGTCTTGAAGACGGGCGGAACCTTTTCAAAAATATTTGAAAAACAGAAATTCATTAGGTCACCTGCAGGAGACCTATTCACAAAAAAATCGTACGTTTAATCTTAGACGTAAGTTTGACGTACGATTTTTCGTAGGATTTTGGCTATTCACAAAATGTCGTACGTGTGACGTTACGTCAAAAACAGTCGTAAGTTTACGTCTACTATTGGGTTGACGTAAGTCTATGACTGCTATGGTTACAATTCTATCATGGCTGCCGCTTTTTTTTTGACGGAGAGAACCAAAAATCCAAGAAAACTACCGAGACCACGTGTATTTAGGGACAGGACAAACCCTCTCGATAACTTGTCTGATTTTGATGCGATAGCTCGATATCGTTTACCTAGAAATGACATCGTAGAGCTACTGGAATTGGTAAAAAATGACTTACGAAGACCAACATCGAGAAGTTATGCCATTCCCGAAAACACATGGGTAAAACTCATTTAATTTGGAAGAGGGTGTGTTGTATGTTTTTGAGAAGCAAATTATTACCATATTTTAAACATCTTTTTCCTTTTAAAATTTTCTTTCAGTTGGAGACTTATATGTACAGATTTAACATTTGTGGCATCTTAAATAGAAGCTTTCACACACACTAAAGTATCACCAAAGACTCCAACTTTCACTTATAAATGAGAATATTTGAAATGTATAATTATATTTCATGGGCTTATATCTTAATGGTAGCAATTTTAATCAAAGTACTGAAGAACTGACGGGAATTGATTTTTTTCGATGTTTATTTATTTTAAAATCAGTGATATATTATTTTGCATGACAAGTACATGTAGTTTCTAATTTGAATTGCGCACATTTTTATAATATGAATTTTTGGACTTTTTCGACAGGAATGTCGAGAAACCCCCATACGAATCATGTTTGAATTAATTTTATCAAACTATGTATCAATAATAGAAATATTTCTCGAAAATTGTATGGATCCAAGAAATATTGAACTCTAGTCTCGTTCAACCAAACGCTCGGCTGACACCGTAAATCTCCGATAAGGATTTACGGAGACAGCCGCGCGTCGAGTTGAAAGAGATAAGACCATATTGAACTCTGGCGTAGGAATACATACGACTACAAAAATATTTAAATTGTTCGTACTATTTAAAATCTGACTATTTTCAAGGTATTTATAAATAAGTTTCCTTGAAAAACAATGCTTTAGCATACATTACATCGATTTTATCAATTATGTTCAAGAACTATGTCTTGTCAGCAGCAATGATTTGTGCTGAGGTCCAAACACTGTTTCACTTTCGGTTTGTCTGAGTAACTGCATAGGAGAGTTGATAAATATCAACTCCCAAAAATGACGTGATTTTGACGTAAATGACGTCATATTTACAAGTGCGTGTACGCATTTGCTAATGTTTAGTTCCATGCAAAATACGGCACCGAAAATAAAGCGTAGAACTGTTCATTTGTAAAACAAACATTATATCTGTAAATCAATTTTATAAAGAATGAATATTTGTATGAATAAAAAGAATGAAAATATTATATGTAAGATAAAGTGCATTATATATATATATATATATATATATATATATATATATATATATATATATATATATATATATATATATATATATATATATATATATATATAAAAGTAACTAAGTAAGAACCCACAAATTAAAGTCAAATATTTTTAACTTCATTTTTCATCAGAAATAAATAAAAGAAATTGAACGTCTTCCTTCTAAAGTAAATATTATTTTTTGTGGGACTTGTTTCATTGTGAAATGATGACAAAAAAATAAGTCACACTTATATGAAAAATGACAATTATATCATGGTGCCATGGAGGAGTGAGCACCCTCTGAGGACCGGTCACACCCGCTGTGTGCTCTTTGTCGTAATCAGAGAAAAAACGGAAAAGTCCGTAGAGAATTATGTGATTTATTATGGTCTAACAATTATTATGAAAATGACAGTCAGTATGCGACCCAGTGGAAGATTGTATTTGTTGTGTTTTTATACATGAAAGTACATGTATATGCCGGGGAGGCTATGCGATAACACCTGCATTGGTATAATAGTCACATGATTTTCAATTGAAAGTGTATTCAAATATAAATTATAAATAAAATTAATATGTTTATGAAATATATCTATTTTTTTTACTAGCTATTGGTATGTCTGTGCTACCTGGCAAAAGGTGATTTTCAGTCGGAATGCGCAGACTTGGATGGAGTGTCACAGCCAACTGTGTCCCGGGTTATCGGCAGCGTCTTGTTCGCCCTAAATGGCCACCTAAATAATGTGAAATTTCCAACTTCAAACGAGGAAATCATACAAATCAAATCCCAGTTCTTTAAATTGGCTAAATTCCCAGGAGTTATCGGGGCTGTTGATGGCACCTTGATTCCAATTTTGGCACCAAAAGTTGACGAGTTCGCCTATGTATGTAGAAAGGGATATCATGCCCTAGACGTCCAGGGAGTTGTTGACGCGTCTTTAAGGTTTATGCTTTTAGGAGCTTTGATATGTTCATTAAGTTTATTTGCTTGGGTATACTACTTAATTGAATTCGGTCGATTGAAATTTATTCATGAAATATACAATATATATTCATATATTTTTAGATTTACCAATTATGTTTGCAAATGGCCAGGCTCAGTCCATGACAGTTTTATTTTCCGCGAGAGCCAGTTGCACGACCTCTTAAAGAATCAAAAGATAGGGTGGCTCCTCGGAGATTCTGGTTATGCACTGCAGCCCCAAAGAGTGCTCCACAGACTGAGGCAGAAATAACGTACAACAAGGCCCATAGCGGCAGCTGAACACGTATAGTGGTCGAAAAGGCATTTGGAGTTTTGAAGTCAAGATTTAGGTACATATTATGAAAAATATCATCGCAATCATTTGATAAAACATTTGACACATCTTGTTGCAGTCGTATGCATACACTATGTTTTTTTGTGTTGTGAATATCGGGACCGGCTTATAGCAAACTTGCTCAATATAGTGCTAGCGGGATAAACATTACAGTTCATGATCACTGAATAAATCAAATTTTCTGTTTGTTATAATAAAGCATAAACAAACGCTCTCGTAAAGAATGTTTCTTTTCAGTAGCATCCTTCTGTTTTCCTCAGGTTATATTTATTTTATTAAACGGCACCTGTCTGTTATAACCGTCCACGCTTCAGTCTTATCGGTTGCCGAAAGGGAAGGTGAAAATTTCCCCTTCAGCACCTCTTTCTTCTGCTCAACGAGAAGCGATATTTCCGACTCCGACCAATTCGGCTTCCTGGATCCGCCATCCATGTTTACGTCTGCTTCTTTCGTTTTTTCCCGCAATGCGTAGTGCGCATGTGCATTCTCGGTAACCAAGGACTCATATGCACTTACGATTTTAGTAGACGTACGACAACGTTATTATCTTACGACAACTTTTGTGAATAGCACCATAAACGTAAACGTACGTTTGGCGAAAGTTTAAGGTGTAATCGTAGACGTACGATATTTTGTGAATAGATCCCCTGAGTCACTAAGGTGACCTAAATCAATCAATTGGTTTTCGTCTGTCATTTTGCGGTGGGCGTTAAAAATTTTGCATTTTTAACTTTGTCTTGAAACATTCAAAGTCAATTGCAGCCATTTTTTGTGTGTGAAGCATCTCTATGGTAAAATTTTGCATTTTTAACTTTGTCTTGAAACATACAAAGTCAATTGCAGCCATTTTTTGTGTGAAGCATCTCTATGGTAAGAGGCTAGGAATCTAAATTGTGAAATTCATTGCTCTACCACCCGGGGGGGGGGGGGGGGGGTGCACAGGCAGGGCCAAATAGGCAAAAAGTCCATGATGTCGATATATAAAGCAACACTAATTGTAAAACGTTAGCGCTTTCATTTCATATCTTCAGACGTTTTTTTTTCGTCCTTGTGGAGGATAAGTGTCTTGAATAGAATCTAATATGTTCAGCAGCTCTCTTTTGCATACAAACGTCAAGGCCTTTCTTAGGAAGTCGAGATCCATGTTAGATATACGCTCCTAAAGTCACAAGAAAAAAGTTTTTCCATTATCAAAAGTTTAAAAGTTTTATATGATATAAGATGTTTTGGGGCAGTTTACATGGTTACATAGTTTACATTTTACACTAACAATTAGCATTTTATTGACTTTATTTTTATCAAGAATCAAGTTATTCTCTCTTTGGTATAATTGTAAGGCAGACAGACATAAATCGAATCGTACATTATGTACCTCTATTTAGGTCTGGCGGTTCTTTCTTACTTGCATGATCAGCTGCTGCTCATAATCTTCATTTTCCGCCTTGACTTCTACCTCTAGCTCTTCGTCCACCCTGACCCCTTGACCAACTTTCACCTCTACCTTTATTTCCATGTGTCATTTGTAAATGAAATTAATTTGACATTAATAATTAATGGTATTAAATATATTAATGATAATTACGTTTGCCTGTCCGACAGGAGCACTGGCTCATCATATAATATATTCCGTAAATTAAATTAACTAGATATGTCATGGATTCAACATAGAACTTTGACTGGAACCCTCTATGTATCTGTGTATCATGTAAGGAGTTTTATGACGTTTAGGTATCCAATCCTAATTCGTCCAAACATATAGCTAACTTGTCCGAACAAATAATTTATTTGTCCGAATAAATACTAATTCGTCCAAACAAATTATTTATTTGTCTGAACAAATAACTTACTCGTCCGAACAAATAGCTAATTCGTTCGGACAAATTAAATTTAAAAAAAATTTCATCTGGCCCTTCCACTACGCCGTACTCAATATTTGAGGGATGATATGATGTCCATATAGTCCTCTACCTAAATATATTGCGAAAATGGTTGCCCCTGGACCAGGGTTCAGGCCCTAGGTTGTGGCCAATATGACAGAAGTGAAAATTGAACGTTCTCTTCTCTCGAATATATTTGAGAAAAATAGGGCCCTCTACCTAAATTCACCATGACCCCTAGTCAGTGTTCAGGTCTACATTGTGGCCAATACTACCTCTTGTGAAAATGAATTGATTCTTTTTTACTCTGATACATTTTTTGAGAAAAAATAAAGGCATGGTTATGATGTTTATAAAGCCCTCTACCAAAATTGTGAAATTGATGGCCTTTGGTTGGGGGCAAATATGGTCATATAGTTAAATCTTCTCTACTAACATAATTATATTTATCAAAAAAGAGTTATAATGTTTATGAAGCGCTCTATCCAAATTGTGAAATTCATGGGCCTTACCGAGAATTTTAAGGTCTTACGGTGGGGCCAATATGGCCATAGCGGTAAGTTCTTTGGTTAAATATATTAGAAAATCTTTGCTCTCATATTTTAGGGAAAAAAACTAAAAACATGGATATAAAGTCATAGGGACCTCTACCTAAATTGTAAAATTTATTGTCCCGGGTCAGTGTTCAAGCCCTAGGCTGGGGCCAATATTGTTATATAGTGAAAGTGTATGGAATCTTCTCTACTCTCATAATTATATATTTTAGAAAAATAAATGCATTGATATGATGTTTATTGAGTTTACATAGTAGGGAAATATTTTCACACGAAGCAATATTTTTTGTCAAAGAAAATGAGAAACACTTTTTAGATACTATTCAATTTCTCGTAGAATTTATGTATAGTTTTGATCTCCAAAGAATTGTACACTTTCGTTCCTACATTGATATTAAAGTATGACGTAGTACATGTACTTGATATTAAAGTATGACGTAGTACCTGTAAATTTCAATTTTATTTCAGTTATGAATTAGTAAATTAGGTTGGATCAAGGTCAGAGATTCTCACCCTGTCAACACAACCGAACTCGCCCCGGCCATTCTGCTTAGCGATTGAGGAGTTTTGAGGGACTACACATAATCACTATTCATCCCGTCCACACAGCCAAATGAGGAGGGGTTTTGATGGACTCCAAATTATCACTTGTGGTCACAGGCACTTGTTTCTGAGAAAAAAAAAATACCGTATAATATAATAATAACACCTTGTGTTATTATTATACTATAGGGTAAATTTTTTTCTCAGAAACAAGTGCCTGTGCTTGTGGTATCCGTGATGTGTCTTTGTTTCAGTTATCTTTGAAAAGGATTCAACAGAAAGTGTCTGTAATTTTTCAAGATTCAAAGTGCATCCACGCTTCAGATCAATCAGAAGTCAGAATGCAAATGTTTTGTATAGAAAAAAAAATGTGGATCAAGATGCTATATAGTACAATGAATTGTTAAAAATATTGTTAAAGAATGTGTACAATGACATTCGCATTGTGATTAACTCTGTATTTTTAGCCGGGCTCTGCTGAAAGCAGAGTCCTGGCTATAGGCAGGCAAATCGCCAATGTTACTATAAATAGCACAAGTAAACAAAAAACCAAACAGCGTCAAGGTAAAGCTTCCGCTATACCAAATAGTTACACAAAGAGCCACGTTTTGTTAAAAGTGTTGGCATTTTGTTTCTTTTTTTTAAATTTCGAATGAATTGTCTATCTTTTTTAGTTTTCTGATTAATAACGTGTTTTTAAAACATTACTATGCATTTTGGACACATACAATGCGCATGAATTTCCATGAACTACTTTGCTGCGCGATGAAGAAATGGGGATTGAATATATAATGCTTGTTGCAAAATTCAGGCAGCAGCTGTTGAACTTTTTAACTTCTACTAGACAGACATATTTTTGTTTATAGCCGCTTACAAAATTTGGTCGCTCTCTGATGCTTTGCCGACATTAAAAGCATGAGAGAGAGAGAGAGAGAGATTTTCAGTCTTTATTACACAATATGCATAAAGACACACCAAAAGAGCCCGGCTTTCAGTACTTTGATTTATATATGTTATCATATATATCACATTTTATATTTCATACGCATTTGTGTGAAGAAAGAGATCCGTTTCCTGGTTGCAGACTCTTTCATCAGTGATCTGAATTTGAATCACACTTGTTCAAAGTCTGTTTTTAACTTGAAAAAATAAATTTTGTTTCTTATTTGTTTGTTTGTTTGTTTGGATATATTGATGAAATTCTTATAATATACAGAGCAAAAAGGGTAAATACTATTTTAAATACTATATGTCGCGAATTAGTTGGCATGAAAAATGTGGTTCGAGAAAAATCCCTCGTTAAAAATTTCAAATGTTGAAATTTTTTAAATTTCAAATAACCAAAGAAAGCATTTAATTGTTTAAGTATCAATAATTATCACGCGATAACCTTATATTTTAACTATACATATATCAACTTTATCCAAACTTTCCTATTGTGAAAAAAATCCATCTTGATAATTATCATTATATTGATACAAAAAATCAGAAACACCATGCAACATCCATTTTCAAGCTGTAACGTTATATTAATTAAATATTGATTGTACACATATATTGTACATGTATACTATGCATGTAATGACACATTAAAGTACATTGCAATAAAAAAATTACATTGCCTGCATGATGATATACGCATATGCATATTTCTTTTTACATTTTGTTTCGCAATGGTTTATCAATATCAAATCAAGCCAAAGCATTTAATTTTTGAATAGCATATACTTGGCACGCGTTCTAAACGACGTATTGTTTATAAAGATTTTAACAAGACTCTAGATACATTGCTCGATATTTGTCTATAAACACTTATTTGCTTATTAGAAGCATGCATTTAATTTTTCCTGTTATCTATAGAATCTTTAAATCGGTCGTTGTCGGCAATTAGAACCCTGCAATGGCCTATCTGCTCCATCTCAACGGCAAACAGCGACATTGTCTTATTTTAAAACAGATTTAAAGTATCTTCAACCGCAGTCAAATAAATTACTAAGAGTTCGTAATAGAGGGCTCATAGCGTGAATGATCGTCCTCTGTGGAAAATGGACGGATACCTCTCCGTTCTTTTCCTTCTGAGTTCGTTTGTTATTGGAATAACCGCGGATAATCGAAGATATATAGACTTTCGACCCGGATACGAATATGTGTATAGTTTCAATGGATACACCAATGTTAGGGAACTTGGAAAGTTTCTTGTTGAAGCGAAGGTAAATATCTGATTTTTTTTTCTCAAGTGACCAAAATATTACTCTCTTTTCCTTCCCGATCTCTTTCCTGAATTTTAACAGATATTGTATATCGAACGATACGACATTGTAAAAAATTACTGTAATTTTAGATTTAATCGAAATTTACATACATACCCACAGCAACATTTTAAAATATTTACATTTGCAAATGTGCTTATATGAACCTATAGACAGGACAGGAAAGCGAAAACGTTCAATTCTGTGTGAACTTTTTCACGACATCACAATGGTAATCGCACTCGCTTATCGTTTGACGGTTGCAATGTTGTAAACGTAAAAACATCGTTATATTATACAAATATTGACTTGGGCGTCGGGCAATATTTCGTCCTTCGGGAGCTAATATAATCAATGTTGCCCGAAAACACGGTCAACATTTGTTTTGTTACATGAAATAAAATTCAAGAAAGGATCGCCGTAATATTCTCAGATCAACATAGAATTCACGAATTCAATTTTGCGATAAGTTAATTTTCGAAATATCGTCGGCGTCAAACGGTCACTGGTGATATTCCGCCGCCCGTAGGAATAAAGTTACAGATATTCTACCTGATTTTACTTCACAGTAATTCGCAAATCCTTATATTTCCGTTATGATAGCATTGTGCGTCCGTTGTTAACTAGCCTTGACTGATCTTCTGAGAAGTCCTTCGAATTCGGGCTTCACGGAATTTGATCACATGTGCATCCAAGTTCATGTTCCGATGAACTTTTGTCCAACTACGTTTCACCCATTGTACTTCTGACCACAAGTAATATCTACAAAGTAGACCAAATAAAATGACTACTAGTACCTGACAGTAATTTTACCGTATAAATTATCTGCTTAAGTGAGAAACTGAGTAAATTCTCTACAAATCGATATTTACATCCACTAATTATGTTTCCTTCTACATTTCTTACGGAAAAAAGGTCTATAAAAACCGACAGAACTGAAATCTACACGATCCAGATCTAACCAGTTCGTCGATCCGATCGGACGAAACCTTCTACAACTCAAAAAAAAATCACGAATTTTTACATAGGGATATATCGACGTTGTAGAAAAAAAGGTCGTAACTAGAATTTTCATAGTTTTTCAATATCAAGGAAAAACTGTCTCGTTCAAATCGTATTGAATTGATGCGCTACTTTTTCTATATGTATTATAGGAAATCTAAAAGCTTTTAAAATTAAAATATAGAATAGTTTGTACTAGGTTAAAGGTTGAAATAGACAATAAATGAAAAAAACTTACGACTTTATAAAAAGTTTGGTTATCGGAAAATTATGGTTTTATCCATGTCACTTTTCACCTTTCAGTTTTCTTTATAATTTTTTTTAAAGCTTTTATTTTATGTTCATAATTTATTACGGTTTAAATCAACTGTATTTTAACGACATATAGCTAAAATGCCACTGTATATGTAGGCTGCAGGACTGTAGCTCCCGGTCTGAAAAAAATGCGGATGGACGACCTGGGAGCTATGGTAGGCATGGTAGCTCCCAGGTCGTCCATCCGAATTTTTTCAGACCGGGAGCTACAGTCCTGCAGCTATATTCTTATAGGCATCGCAGATTGTCCAAACATCTTTCTTTGGACAAAGAAATCCAATATTGTATTAAGTGCAAAAGACATGGTCTAGCCAATATTTCACGGGTTCTTTTTCTTCCAACAAGCATTTTTCTTGGTATAACTCATACATTTTTCTGATTGAGCTGAAGTGTTTTTCAAGATATTTTTTGCTTGTCGTTTTCCTAAAATAATCAGACTGAACTGTACGGAAGGATTCAATGTTCTTTCTAACAACATTTATGTCTTCCTCTGAGATTCCAGATTTTTTTTCTCTTTTGTCCATACATTGCACTCCATTACTTCTGCTTTACAGCGAATTACAGAATACCAGTAGAGTTTTCAATAGCTTGTTGGATTGCTCAATAGGGTATTCAATTTGGTCAGCAAGGTATCACATTAGGTTTAAATCTAGGTCATGTGATTACTCAGGTATGACAGTGATAAAGTGAGTTAATCTAGTAAACATTTGCACATTTTGGCCTTTTTTGTTTCTCCCTGTTATCCTACGTTACTGCTAAAAAGTCTGAACTAATTAAGCAGTCACAACACAAAAATACTCTTAGTGCTGTATGTTGCACCAGGAGTTGGGGAACCAAAATGTCTAATGATTTTTTGCAGGAAAAAAATATCTCCGTAAATCTTAAGGTTATGCTTTTCTCTTTTGTTTGTTTCTTCAGAAATGTCTTTTGAATTAAATTTTTGGAAAAACAAAATTCAAATTACTCCAAGCAGAATTGATGCTCTATAGAATCCAGTGCTGTCCAGGTGAACATTCTTTTTAAAAGTCTATGAATAGAATAGCTAACAATAGGAGAGAGTGTTCTAGAGGTTTTCTTTGTGCCAAATGAATGGGTTGAGTGCAAAATAACAATCTACACTTGGGTAACCACAGGACCTAGATTTAAACCTGATGTGATACCTTGCTGACCAAATTGAATACCCTATTGAGCAATCCAACAAGCTATTGAAAACTCTACCGGTATTCTGTAATTCGCTGTAAAACGTATATGACACCGTTTCCCTCCTATATTGAGGGTGTCTATGAAATATGCTTTTCATATCCTTTTCCTTTCATCATTATTTTCAACAAAATATTGATAGGTGTATTTCCTTTTTGATTTTACTGTTGTGCGATTAGCCTTTAATTGTTTCCTTTTTTAAATTGCCCGATGAAATATCTTTGCCCACCATAGCCTAAATTCCAATACTGTTTAAATATTTTCTGCTCATCGTCTTTTTTAACTTTTTGAAGGCATTTGAAACTGCATCTGCAAAATTTTCTGTTTAGTTTACGTTGTTTGAATTTCTCCTCCTTGCAGGAAGTATATTCATCCCCTGTATTACTCTTTCTTACATTTTGTTTCCAAAATACAGGGTTTTTAGTGGACGTCGAAATCAAGTTGTTTCCTCTAACTTGATCACTCCTTGATTCAGATGTATTGTTAGTTTCATTTTCGGTACTAGATCCTGTCTCATCAAAGTTGTCTTCTAACACCTTATCATGGAAACACCCCCCTACACCCCCCCCCCCTACACACACACATACAAAAACACACAATTGTCGCAGCCAAAATTTTTCTTTTAATTAGTACATACAAAACAGTGGATCATCAAGGAGTTGAACTCACGTCTATGGGACCCTGTGAAAAATCAAAGTGAACATAAGAAAATGAGCCTTGAGCCTAAGCAAAATTCAGAAGCCTTATCTGAAATGCATGTATTTGAAATTTGAAAGGTCGTAAGTAATTTTTATACAATGTACGGTTGGAATTGATGTTAAAATTAATGTGAAATAAATATATACTTTTCGTCTTAATTTTTACTCACCATTTATCAAATCATTTTTTCACAAGCTGCAGCAACTCTGTAAACTTTTTTGTTGCATCAGTTATGAGTCATGAAAAGTGTCACGATGTTTTTTTGTTTTTTTTTAGAAATAATTTGCATGTATACAAAATGTTGTATGTGACATTTACAACCTTTCATATCTTGGCACTTCAGATACAATCAAATATTTTTTTTTGTTACCGTTGAAATTTTTGGAATACATTGACGATTTTTTTCAGGTCACACGAAAATTATTTTTTATTTTTATAATGTACAAAAAAGCATAAAAGTTACTTACGACCTTTTGATTCTGCAACGTCGATTAATAGAGAAAAATCTTTAAAAATCGATCTAAAACCTCTTTTCTTTGAATTTATATTAATCTCAAAATTAACTATACTAACGAGAGTGGTCTATGGTGTGAGCCATTACGAGAAAGGTCGTTATCTTTTATATAGGCTATGCCATGCACGAAGCATGCGCGGATCCAGAAAATTTTTCCAGGGGGGGGGGGTCCGAAGGATAATTGTGTTTGCCAGGAGGGGTCCGAGGCATATTTTCGCGATAATTTTACAATGTAAATTTAATAAATTTTCATTTTCCAGGGGGGGTCGGGACCCCCCCGACCCCCCCTCTAGATCCGCGCATGCGAAGCATCCTGAAGGCAGCCCCCCCCCCCTTGTCTCACAATATTACACTTTATTTTTATTTAGATATAGAAAAAGGAAGGGGAATTTGAAAGAGTCGCCTTCTCCCAATTTTAGGGGGGGGGGGGGGGTATGTAAGGGATATATAAAGAACTGCAGTGAAATGATGTTTCCAGAAAGTAAAAATGATTTAAAAAAAAAAAAACAAGTCATTTTATGCAAAAAATCGGGAAAATGGCAGGAAAAGTTTGTGATGTTATAGGCCATATGCTTAACTTCCCCCTTTTTTGTGCAAAGTTAGACATAACCAATACCATAATCCTTCTTTTTTCCTTGTCAATATTTCTGATAAGTCTAACCCCCTCACTCTCAATGCCACGGATGCTACGTGATTGCTAATTCTGCAACCGCGGGAGAATGAATTTAGGCATATCACGTGATCTATCATCTATGATGTGTTTACAAACACGAAAAGCGTGCAACCAGAGGATGTTGAGCTTCAGTGTAGATGAAGCACGGTGATCATTATGTGTAAAGCGTGAAAGGCAAGTGGTAGAAGAGTATCGTACGTATCGGGCATTAATCATGCTTAGATCTTAGTTTACTCCGTTAATTATTTCTCAATAGACAAACACGTTTTGAATGTCCAGTAGGTACCATGTTATGTTCAAAGCCGGGTGTATTGCAATACGTGATGTAGAGCAAACGCATGGTAAATTGTTGTGACGACAGGGACACTACTGTTAATTATTTAAATTATACGTACGTTCATATCACTGGATTAATACGTACGTAGTTTCCATGCGATTTTTTTTTATCATGAAATCTTTAAAGAGAATGCCAGCCAGAACTCAGACCAGTAAGATTTTGATCAGATGTCAAATACGTGCCAGTGAAGTCAAAGTGCATATGAGTATTATTAATTTTTGTCTTCATGGTTTTCTTGTTTTCTTTAGGTTGGTTACACCAACATTGGACATAGAAATGAAGGGCAAGAACTCTTGCTGAAAGTACATCACTTTCTCTTCTCTTCGGCCAAGGATTCAAGTAAATATTTTGCTTTGTCTAATTAATGCATTCATAATGAGTCCGCTCGTGGTCATGGAGCCGAAAGCTACAGTTCATGTAAAAATAGGTTGCAATTTACATTGAGTCATTTTTTTTACTGGGAACTTAAAATTAGACCTGTAGATATATGTTTATCTTGTGTGAAAAAATTGCTTTTGGTTCTTCTGTGTTTCTGACTAGCTGCCTTGATACTTTAAACTTTTCCAGAATTCAAGATTAAGAATTCATGTCTATATGAACAATACAGGACAAACCCAAAGATAAATATCTTTAAAAGTTCAAGGTTTATGCAATATTTTTTTCAGTAAAACTTGTTTCCATTTTCAGACATCAGAGGCGCCGATGTGGATTATTCAAAATGGTAAGATTATTAGCCATTACAAGATCATTAAAGTAAAGAGGCAAATTAAGAGTTCACATGCAACTTGTCTTAATTAGCAGCCAAAAAACGTTCGAAAATATGGCAGATTCTTTGGATTTGTGTTTGAATTTTTAACCAGTAGTTAGACTTATACTCTTTTATGTTAACTTCTTTATCTGTTCATGCAGGTTCTCTTTTGTAATCTCTGGGAATGGTAAAGTAGCCCAAGTATTTCATCCAGCGGATGAGGATTCCGATGTGATATCCACCAAGAAAGGCTTTGCTGCTTTGTTTGCATCCAGGCTACATGGCAAAAATGAGGTTGGTTTTTACTGCACATGCCTTGATATTTTTAGGATAGATACAGTTGAACTTCGATATCTCGAACACTGATATCTCAAATACAATTGGTATGTTGAAGTGAGCTGTAAGTCTTAACCACTTATTTTTTTAACTATTTTACCCTCGATATCTCAAATACTCAGATATCTCGAAGTTTTTAAACATTCCCATCTAGTTCGAGATAAAGAAGTTTAACTGTACTGTATTTCTTTGATATGGAAATAGTTACATATAGAATGCAAGTACTTGTTGACTGAACATAAGGCCATTTATTTTCAGCTTCCGGGAATATCTCAAGGTGACATCTTTACATATAATGTTACAGAAAAAGGCCAAGAAGGTAAATGATCATACTGATTAGAGATTATTGAACTTTGTATGAAAGATGTTTTGTTAGAAAGGAAACAAGCATATAGGGAGCAGATTTTTGTTATATAATGCATTCAAATTTTAATTTTTCAAGGAGAGCACAATGCCACATACACTGTATCGAAGTCAGACACTGGGTTAAAATTCCAGAAGATCCGACACAAACACCCGGTCAGCAATGCAAGGGCTAGCTATGTGAAGGTAAAAGTGAACAATTTTCTTATATGTCTTATTTTTTGCATTTGAGTAATTTTAGTTTGATTATAACTGTTTAAAATTCTTTCAAATGTATTACAGGCACTTGAATTATTGTAATTTAAGATGGAACAGAAACATAAGTTTTTGCATTTTAAAAATAATTTTTTTTTTCATACTTTGTTGCAGAATTTGTACTATCATGATTCCCTGGGAACTTTACACAAAGTTGAAATCAGTGAAGATTTCAAGTCGCCCAAGTCACCGCCGGGGTTTGACCCATACATCGGCATGAGAACAGTGCCTGCAGTACATGAAATCGGCATAACAGGTACATTGTGTACTATTTATCAATAATGTTTAAAGAATAAAATATAGCCTAAAAACATGTTTAATTTCCTTATAAATATAACATACATGTATCTACATGTAGTGTTGTTCAGATGGCTTTTCATCAAATTACAAGAAGATTGCATTCTGTGTTTTGTTGTAGCTACCCCTGAAATGAGCTACACAAGTCAGGCAGAGCTAACTTTCTTAACCAGAGAATATGTAGGTGAAAGGCAGAAGAAACCACTGAAAAGATTAGTCATAGATGAACTGGCAATACAGCAGGTATAAAAATTCCAGATTTTGATTTCGTGATACACACTTGGTTTATAATAGAGATAATTTAGGTCAGGCACTACCACACCCTTATTATCACTAGCTAGTTGGTTATCGTAACCCTTTAGTTTAGTTGGTATAGTGTTGGTTTCTTCACCAGAATGTCTTGATTTGAGCCATAGTTGTGGTCATCCACAAAAACAGTTTATTGAAAAGTAATATTAAGAAGATCTATTAATTCTAAATACGATAAAATGATATTTAGAATTGAGGAAAAAATTAACTTAATTTGTCAAGAGATAGTTGCTTGATTTCAGAGAGAAGAAAAAGTGTCAAAATACAAAAACAGTTCAGAAGCTACGGAAGAAATAAATGGAAATGTTACTTGTCTGCTGCACAAAAAAGAAGGTATTTTTCAGAAGGGGAGGGGGGGGGGCATACATGTTTTTAATTCATTTCTTACTTATTTGTTTAACCTGTTACAACATGGAGTTCAGAGTTTTTGATATAAATGGATGTATGAGCCTATTGCTATCTGGTTATTTTTAGGTTTACACTATAATACATAAAAACCTATCAAATTAAAAGGATAAGCAATAGATTGAATTTTTGGAAACCACAAGGTATGAAAATTTAATTCAATTTTAATTTTAGCTACAGCATTTGGAAAATGTTTTCAAAATATCGTCAGCATTTTGAAGCAACTCTCAGCAGACGACCTCGGCAACATTGCAGACAAACACTTTCTGACATATAGCAAACAGTAAGTTCATAAACTAACTGCTATTCAATTGAAAATACAAATCAGATTGCTTTGTAAATCACTGATTAATGATTATGAATATTCATGAATCTCTAAAAAGAAATGCAGCTCAGAAAGAAGTCTCTGGATACATATTGGATGCATTTGGGGTGATAGGATCAAAGACCATACAAAAACTGTTGGCCTTAAAGATTATCAAAAGTTCTAAGCTCAGTGAAGAACTCATCAAGAGAATGCTTGTTCATATAATAGGAAATGAAGAAGCTCCAAGTGAGGTAATTTCAATTCATCAAAGAAACAAAAAGTGAATGATATTAAATATCATGAAATAATGTTAGGTTTTACTTGTTATTAAAAAAATGTAAGGAGAGAGAGAGAGAGAGAAAGAGAGAGGAGAGAGAGAGGATGGATGGAGAGAGGAGAGAAATTGTCTTAAATGCAATGCTCTTAGTATGTTACATCAAAAAATAAATTACCAGGTAAGTTTTGTAACTGAATGAATTTTTAGTTAGGGTATTTTGGTTTGCTTAAAGGTTCTTGTCTATTAATAATAAAGATTTTTTTATGTTTTAAGATGCTATTGAGGATATTAGAGGAGGCAGTGTTTCAGAAAGAGAGAAATGGAGATCAATTATTTGGGGAAGAGGTACACAGTCGTCTAAAGCTGACCCTGGGAGCAGTCTGTCAGAAGCTAACCAAACAGGGACAGGGAGAGAGAGCAAGGAGAATCATAGACAGATTCCATGATCAGCTGGGAATGCATGGTTAATTAAATTTCATCTCCAGTCAATTCTTTGTCATTTTTCTCATCTATTTACATGTATTTAATTGTTTATGTGCTTGATAAACAAGCCACTACACTCCTTGTTTCAACATTTTCTTTAATGAACAGAAGTGGAAAATTAATGGTTATGAACAATAATGCAGTGAGAGACTAAATTTTGTCATTGAATTTCAGATCCCTGGGAGTATCGCAGGAAACGGTCACTGATGTCGGATTTACAGCATACTATTTATGACCAAGAGAAAGTTGTTCTGCTGGAGGCACTAGGCAATGCTGGACTGGACCACTCCTACCACTACATTGTGTCCCATATCAACAGCACCAACTCCCCGTGGGTCAAGAGAGCAGCTTGTCACGCTTTGAGGAAATATGAGCATAAACAGGTTAGAAATCTGTAGTGTTACAAACCAAAGGGCATATTATTTGGAGGTTTTGGGTTTTATGTAATTAATGTATAAGGATGATTGAATTTGCTAAGTCATTATTATTTTGATGCTGTTGTAGGCATCAGAAGTATTGCTCTACTCAGCATTATATGATGAAGATCAGAATGTCCGCTACGAAGCTTCAATGCTGTACATGGCCCATCCTCATGGCAAGATGATTGCTCCTCTGAATGAAAGGTTGGCCATCTACTTGCTTGCATCCTTTTTTTTTTTATATCTGGGCATTTCGAAAAAAAAGCTGTGTCATTGAATGTTTAATAAGCAGTTTGAAATTTCACCTTGAGCCCTACAGGGACCTACATGTAACTTGAAAATGATGAAAAGCTTGATTTCTTGTTGTTTTATTTTTTTTCATCAAATTTATCTTAAGGTTCATGTTTACTAGCATTTTCCCCAAGGGCAGACAAAGCTTTCGAGAGTAAAACTTTTTGATATTTTTCTAGGGCTGACGGTGAGATAGACCCGTATGATACAGGAATAAATCTTTTGGACTTTTCTGATGAACACATCAGGACCAAACGTTCCTCTCCTGACAAAAGATTCAAAATACATGCCACCAATGTGGATTGGAGAAAAATGATAGGCTCACCAGATGTGGGAGCTTCTTTTGGGGTTGTCTTGAAAAACACATTGGATTTGAAAATTGGTAAATTTATTTCATCACCTTAAGTTTTCTCATTGAAAATAATTGTCAAGAATAGATTGGGATACTTGATATGTGTTCTCCATCCATCCATCCAAGAATTAAAGGGTACATGAAAAAACTTTAAAAATTGTGTCAACAACTTTCAAATTCTTTACATAGATTATCGCTTGTAAAATGAAGAGGTAATTTTTTGTAAGAGAAACTAGATTGAAATCCAGGTATATTGAAAAAAATGTTTAATATGTATGTTTTCTTTGCAGCTCCTCTGTCTAGTGAAATGTTGGTAGAAATACATGATGAATCATATGCCAGAATTCACCTTGGAAACATTGGAGTCAACATGGACTTCTTTGTTGCCAGGATTTGTTTTAAAGGCGGCTCCACATATAACATCAACATACTTCAGGTCCTTCTCTACTTCCTGAAAAGTTTGAATTTGATACTTAATAACGTTATGATATTACAAGGTCAAAGAATTTTTATGCCTGATGTCTTACTATTTTTGCATGTATTTTTACAGGCCAATGAAATGAGAAATATTGAGCAATTAGCCAAGTCCTACGACAGAGATGTAGCAGCTATAGCAAACTCTCTTACCTCTGGAATTAATCAATTCATTGACGTCATTGCCGGAAACTACAGTATGAAAGGCACTATTGGTCAACTAGTAGAGGCCACAGATAGTCTGTCCGACAAGGTTCATATATCTTAAGTTAATGCATTAAAAATAGCAGAGATGTACATGCATGTACATGTTCTCTCATACTTTAGGCATTTTATTAACTGAATGTGTATTTTTATCAACATTTTTCTAAATTGTTGGCACAAATTTGAAAGAAGTAGTTTATTTTTATATTGGTTTAAGTGATCCACAATGGATTATAACTTTAGTTTCTTTCATTGTAGGTGTCAAGTTTGATGAATGCCACAACAAGTGCCATGGAGAAGATCGGACAATATGACCCAGAGCATCTCCCCCCAGGATTTACTCCAACACTTCATTTCATTTACAGAATCACGAGAATACTGAATGATATCAAATCTCACATCACTGGTTTTAGAAATGTAAGTCCCAGTTAAATTGATATTTTAAAGATCAATTTTCATGGTCTATCCAAAATATAGAGGCTAAGTGGGGTGTGATTAGATGAGTAAGTAATTTTCAAGAATTACTTTAATATATAAAGTCATTCTCAAAAACTTTCCATTTATTTAATTACACCCCACTATAAATAAATATATGTATATAAAAAGTTTATAAATACTGTGGCATTACAATTTTTATGGATTACAGTAACTCTTTTTGTTAAAAGTTCAGGTGTGGATGTAGCTGCAATAATGTAGCCCTCTCCCGATTTTTTTTTTTTTTTTTTTTTTTTTTTTTTTTTTGGGAGAGGGCTACAACTCCATTGGATCTCCGTAATGGTGCAAGTGCGGGAGTGATTCACTCCCGCAATGATTTCGTCTCAAATTGTACATAAATGACAATAACATTTGCATTTCTTACCTGAACTCAAACATTGTAGATGTCTATGGCATAAATTAATCCAAAAATATCAAGTATAGTCTATATATCGGTTATTTTTCGTGTATGTCAACAACAAAAGTTGAATTTGTCCGCCATGTTTACTGACCTTGACCGGTTTTATTTTGGGACAGCCAATGAGAATTCAGGAGCGGATCTTGAACTGAATGTAGGAATTCCCCTATTTTAAACATAATTAACGCGGTAAATATGAATTTTCCATTATATACCATTTCCTTAAATGATGTTTTAGTGATATAACGAGGTAAGATCAATTATTTACACTGACATTCACGTTAACAAGCCCATCAAAACTCCAAGCGTACATCCCATAAAATCACGCGAGAACTGTCATGGCTGCTGAAAAAGATGACTGGTAAACATGCTGATGTGTTTTATCTAGTTTTGGTTTTTATACGGTTAATTTGTTCAACCTGAATTGAAAAATAATTTTATCTAAAGGAAGTCAAGTATAAAATCGATCTTTTTAGACCGAAAATCAGCCGCATTAAAAAATTAATTTTGCACCATTACGGAGATCCTGTGGAATTGTAGCCCTCTCCAGTAAACATCAGATATAAAAAATCGGAGAGGGCGACATTACTGCAGCTAGTGTGGATGTTATTTCAAAGATTCCCCTTTTTAGCTCACCTGAGCTGAAAGCTCAAGTGAGCTATTCTGATCACATTTTTTCCGTCGTCCATCTGTCCGTCTGTCTGTCCGTCTGTCTGTCTGTCCGTCTGTAAACTTTTTACATTTTGAACTTCTTTTCTAAAACCGCTTATCCAATTTCAACCAAATTTGGCACAAAGCATCCTTATGTGAGGGCGAATATAAATTGCAAAAATAAAAGTCCGATCTGTATTCAAAGCGGAGAAAACCTTGAAACTGTAGAAAAAAGGGGGTGCATTTTTAAAACTCTTCTTCTCAAGAACTACTGATTCCAATTCAACGTAGTTTAGTATAAATTATCCTTATGGGAAGGAAAATATAAATTGCAAAAATTAAGTGCTAATTCTGTTTCAAATCTGAGTTATTACGAAAATAATAATAAAGGAAATGCGTGTTTCAATCAGTTTTATAGCTTCGGGTTCGGCATCCGGTAATCCAGCGTCCGGTAAAATGGGTAGGCAAGACTTGGTCTGGGCAAAACAAAGATTGGCAGTTATTTATCTGCCAATCTCATTAAAATTTCAGGATTTTTGATGGACTAGTATATTTGTATTCGCTGTAAATATTGCTGCAAAATAATGCGTATTTGGAATTGACGATTGTTGATCTGTCTTGGCTTTTATTTTGCCACGGCCCAGGTTTGCATACCCATTTTACCTAGACTCGTATTCCATACTTCTAAAACGAGGTTCATTGTTTTAAGCAGCCATGACATTATACGAAAAAGGGTCGATCTGACTATGATTAATTTGCTTGTTGTGCAACAGTTCGGGTATGAAGGGAAATTTTTGAAACATGCAAAATATATTGTTACCGATTTCGTGAAGTAAATTGAGGCTAAATATTTCAATGCGTTGACAGTTTTCACACATGACGTTGGTGTTAGCTTGTTCCGATTTTCGTTTCGTTTTCATTATTTCTGCTTGTAACCTGGGAACTATCGTCTGTATTATTTCGTGATTTTTACGTATCAAACAGAGACTTTGGTAAATCAAACAGTTAACTGTTTACCTGCGCAAATTAAGCAAAATCTGATGTATCAAAAAATAATGAAATACAATTCATTCTATCGGTAATTCGATCGGCATTATCTTTTGCATAATGGTAGATTAATGCAATAGGTTTTATTGCGATGCTCGGCATTTTCTGGAGCTTATTCAGTTTAAATAAAGTTTGACATTGCTGAAGGAAATATGTAGGTATATACATGTATATATATGATTCATTTCGAAAAAATAAATTGTGTTCTTTATTTGTTATAGTGAATGTTTCTTGTGTTTAATTGTTTTCAATTTGTATTTACTAACCTAATTGAGTTTTAAGCTTCAAATTATAAGCAAGATACAGAGATTTGCTCACAATTCTATGTTTGTACACAGATCTTAAAAACTAAAGATTAAAAAAGTAAAAAATTTGTCAATATTTATTAAGAAAATTTAAGTCTGTTCGTTCAGAAACCAACTTTAACATCTTATTGTATTGTAAACTTAACATTTTTTCGTCATTATTACTCCTTCTGTACATGTGATCCTTCACTGTGTTTGTGTACATTTGTATAAACTGATTTTGAACCTCAAATACCAGTGAACTGGTCTTGAGTGAATAAAAGAATATAAAATCTTAGGCCATTCTTTTTTTCCATTTTAAATGCTGAATAGGAAATACCAAGTTAAAAATCTTAAGCTGAATGTAATTAACTCATGTGAACAAAATATAAATCAAACCTAGGCGAACTGTGAGCTCTGTATCTTGCTTATAATTCTACAATTGACGCTGAAATTTCGATCGAACATTAGAAAATCTCTATGAATTAGAGTATGTTAAATACTTGTACAAACAAAATAAAAGACTGATACTAGTAATCTGTATATATCTACTCTCTGGGGCCTTCTCTTTATACAATAAATAATGCGAAATCTACATCAATTTTGATAGTTTTTCAGACACGAGTAAATAAAAACGACATCTTTAAAACAGTTTCCATATTTCTGACACATTTCTGTTGCGGGGATAAAGTAATTATCGCTATTCCTAAGAATATCACTGCGGAAAATTATCCTGGTTTGTACGCGAAGTAAATAACAGTCATTTAATTATAATGGAGAAGACAAATAAAATTTTTGAATGTTTTTAATTTGAGGAATTGATCACACTGAGGTACAATTTTCTTCTTCACATCTATACATGTAGGGTTTTTAAAATAAAAAAACAATAACTATTATTTTTTTTTAATACAATAAATATAGGGATTTGGAAGTTAACAACTGAACAGTATACCTCTACCAAATGTTTAGTTTTATATCTTGCGTAGAAATTTCTTATTCTGGTAAAAAATAGTATTTCATGAAGGTACAATGTCAAAGATTTCATGTATACAAAAAAAGTGTAAAATTGGAATACTTTACAATATTTATTTTTTGTTTTTCTACCGAGGGACCATATGGCACAATATCTTTTGAACACCCATTGTTGCTCAGGTGAGCGATGTGGCCCCATGGGCCTCTTGTGTATAATATGTAAAAGCTGTATTTGTTATTTCATTCGGAATGTTAACTCATTGGTAAAAGGTATATAATTATATGAAATTCTTGCAAATTGAGCCCCCATAAATATGAATGATTCCACAGTATTTGTTGTGAGTTCTTTGATTCATAGGTAAGGGGGGATCTCCAACATCAATGCATTCTTCTTCCTTATCAGCAGATGATTCCAAAATAGGAAGTGAAGCAAAGATAAAGGCTCATAAAAAACTATTTAAGAGATAACTTTGTATTCAGAATGTTTGAATATCCTCTTTTTTGATTCGTCGATGAAGATCTTATTTTCAAATGTAGGAAGTAGAGGAAACCATCCAGATGATTCTGCCTCAGCAGGCAAAGTTTCTGTATGATGCTCTGCTGGATGTGCTGGGTGGGCTTACCCAAATACCCAAGGATCCCAAGACGGCCATTATGTCAGTAGGGAATGGAGTTGTATCGTAAGTAAAGTTACACAAAAATAAAGCGCATGAAACTATGAGGGAGATTTCTGTAAGAAATAATAAAGATCTTTCTTGTATATGTTTTGTGCAATCTTTCTAGATTAATTAATTTGCTGTGATCATAATTTAAGATATGTTAAAAGTCTGTAGTTTTTTGTATGTTTTATTTTGTGTAGAATTGGAAATGCTGTTGAAAAACTGGTGCTTGCAATCGAGAATCTTCAAGAAACTTGCTTGTTCCGTAGAGGTATGATGCAAATGATTAATTCAAGCTTCTATGTTACAGTAATATAAGTATATTCCTGATGCAGGATCGAAATGTAAAGAATTCATGATTTTCTATTACAGAGGGAAGGCCCTATTGGTTTGACTTAAGTGCTGTGGTGCTGGAGTTCCAAGATTTGGCAGGGGTAGCTAATTCCACACTAATGGCAGCTGGATCTGACTGGATTAATAACACAGCAGAGGATGATCAGATCCAAACATTTAGCAAGGCCATTGTAAACACTGTAAGAATTGGTTTGTTCTTTAACCACAGAGAGATTTATATCACAGAGAGCATACAGGTGATAAAATGATTTTTAGCTCACCGAGACGAAGTCAAGGGGAGCTTATGCTATACCCTCGGCGTTCGGACCTGGTTAAAGTTTTTGTTGCAGGTCCTGTATCTAAGCTATTACTTGTCTTATCTTCACCAAACTTGCATGGATGATGCATCTGGACCTACTTATGGACTTGAAAGACTTGGATGCTGAATCTGAGTCCTAAAGTTCAGATGCTGGAGGAGGTTAAGGTTGTTGGACCAGGTTAAAAGTTTTTGTTGCAGGTGCCTTCTGATAGCAATATCTAAGTTACTGCTGGACCGTACTTCGCCAAACTTGCATGGATGGTGTGTCTTATGATACTGATGCACCCGACAGGCTTGAGTGCTGAATCTGAGTTATAGGTTTCGGATGCTGGAGGAGGTTAAGGTTTTTGGAGCAGGTTAAAGTTTTTGTTGCAGGTGCCCTTTGATAGCAATATCTAAGTTACTGCTGGTCTGTACTTCACCAAACTTGCATGGATGGTGTGTCTTACAAAACTGATGCACCAGGCAGGCTTGGGTGCTGAATCTGAGCTATAGGTTACAGATGCTGAAGGAGGTTAAGGTTTTTAGAGCTGGTTAAAGTTTTTGTTGCAAGTGCCCTCTGATGATTTTATCTTAGTTACTACTTGTCCTAACTTCACCAGACTTCCATGGATGGTGCGTCTTATGATACTGATGCACCAGAAAGGCTTGAATACTGAATCTGAGCCATTGGTTTCGGATGCTGGAGGAGGTTAAAGTTTTATGAGCTGGTAAAAGTTTTTGAAACAGGTGCCCTCTGATGATTATATCCTAGTTATTACTTGTCCTAACTTCACCAGACTTCCATGGATGGTGCATCTTATGAAACTGATGCACCTGACAGGCTTGAATGCTGAGTCTGAGCCAAAGGTTTCTGATGCTGGATATGGTTAAGTTTTTTGGAACAGGTCAAATGTTTAATAGATATTAGTACTATTTCAAACTTGCATAGTTGATTAAACTGTAATATGAATGAATCACAGAGGAAGCTTCAGTTGCAGAGCTTGATCTCCATTATCAAGGATGCTAAAAAATATATCTTAGTTATTACAGGTCCTAACTTCACCAAACTTGAATGGATGGTGTGTCTTATGATACAGATGCACCTGACAGGCATGGATGTTGAATCTGAGCCATAGGTTGCGGATGCTGGAGCAGGTTAAGGTTTTAATTGCTAGTGCCCTCTGATGATGATATCTTAGTTATTACTGGTCTGAACTTCACCAAACTTGCATGGAGATGTGTCTTATGTATACTGATGCACCTGACAGGCTTGAATGCTGAATTTGAGCCATAGGTTTCGGATGCTGGATGAGGTTTAGTTTTTTTGGAACAGGTCACATGTTTTATAGATGACAGCTTGCATAGATGATTTAACTATATTATAAATGAAACGCAGAGGTTGCTTCAGATGCAGAGCCTGATCTCCATTATTAAGGATGCTAAAGAAATCTCCTACCTCACTCAAACCTGCTAGATGTGTTTGTTGATAAATGATATAACATGATTCCTATGATATAGTATTGTATGGTTTGAAACAATATTGTTTCATATGATAAAATATAATATAATATGTAATATTATAAACAGTTATATGATATGATTTGATATTATATCAATTTTTTTGATATTTTATGTTATCTTATTGTATCATGATATCGTTATGTATAGAATTGTATATTATGATACAATATTGTATAATATTATATTGTATTATTAATTTATTATTTTATCACATGATACTATTACATAAGATTTTGCAAAATATAATATTGTATCCTATGATACAATATGGTATATTCTATAATATTGTATCATACGATATTGTATAATATGATATTAGTTTCCGTAATATAGAATTATATCACATGAAATTGTATAATATGATACTGTAATATTTTAAAATATTGTATCATACGATATTGTATAATATGATATTGGTTTATAATATGATATATTATCACATCACATGAAATTGTATTGTATGATATCGAAAATATATTATTATCATATGATACAATATGTATAATATGATATTGTATTATAGAATATTTTACTTTATCACATAATATTGTATTATTTGATATGATACAATGTTGTATCAAATTATATTGTATCATATGATACAATATCATATTATTTATCAAAAATGATACAGTATCATACTATATTATACAATATAATATCATATGTTTCAATGTTATGATGTTTTATGTAATATGATATTGTAATATAATACTATATTGTTTTATATATTATGATATTGTACTATGTGATCAAATACAATAACATATACAACAATACAATGTCTTTTCATACGTTACAATATCATATCTCATCATTGTTTATTATGGTATTTTATTGTATTATATGATATATGTTGTAAATATGATAGGATGCAATATTTAATTCTAAATTATTGTATTGATTAACATATTAACATATGATTATCATACAATTTTTTAACAGATGATGTACGATATTGTGTCAAAACAGAATCCATGAATATCCAAGATCATAAAGTATGATTTTCATTTAATATGATAAAGGTGGTCTCATAAAGGTGAAGTCTCATAAGGGTGATGTCTCGTCTCGGTGAGCTTTGTAATCTGTGATTACCTATGTTTATATTTTATGAAGGCAACAATAACTAACACTAATTTTTAAAGAATATTTAGCAATTTTAAAAGATCTCCATTTTACAATCCATCTTTATTTAACACAGCCCTCTATGAAACAAGAAGCTATAGATAGCTTCATGTCTGTGACCAAAGAATTGCTTAGCACACTGGAAGGTTTGGATGGAGTTGGGGATAGTTTTCTCTACAGATATTTCAAGGTCTTCAAAATGGTGAAGGCAGCAAAGGAAGCCAACAATATACTGAACACAGGGTACAACCAACTCTATATTGAATTTATTGTTCACCTCAGTTTCTTTTTGTCTTTATGATAATTCGCAACAAAGATATGTTATTTTGCAATCAATTCCAGCTATGAGACCGCAAGAGCAAAAGTAGAGTCTATTTTTGGACCCCGCACCCATCGTGATTTTCCTGGACAAATCCGACTGAGTGGACAGGGCTGTGCAGGAAACGGTCTGTATCCGTCCTCCCTCGGCAAGTCAGGGGTCAATGAGTACAGTCACACGGGTCTGGATTTATCCATCCTTAATGGAGAATATGTAAGTTGTATATATCCAAATGATGCTAGGATATCTCTTAGCTAAGGCAAAGTTTTATTTGTGTAATATATTGCAATAAATTGGAATTAATGTACATTTGTATTATACAGATGATTGTGCTATTGATGGTGAACGTTTGTATGGTTTCTCTAGGTTGTGGCACCATTTCCTGGCACTGTGTCTTTAGAGTCTGTTGGTGGTAACACTGTGGTCCTGGTTCCTTCAGAGGGCTCCCTAAAGGACATAGTGATCTACATATCAAACATTGAACCCAACAGTACCATATCAGTGGACGACAGTCGGGCAGTAAGTAATACTCAGTATTCACATGGCACTCAAATACATGTAGGATGATCTCATTTTGATTTGAGTACATTTATCAGACAGTATTGAGCTTATGACCCCAGATTTTTACAGCATTTCTAAGAATTTACTGGTGAGGAGATAACCTATATTTTTTACACTAAAATATTTTTAAAATTTGAAATTTAAAATAATTTTTTTTTTTTTTTAGAATTCAGTGAAGTTCCTAACTTGATGAGTATTTCCTTTAGTTAATCTGTGAATGGTGTTTTATTAGGTAATTGGAGGACAGGTGATTGGAACAGCCAACAGCAGTCATTGTGAGGACCACATCCATTTGTCCTTCAAGAAGGTTGGAGCTTCCTATGTGGATCCCACTCGCTTTCTGGAAAAAGCCTATCCCACCCTACCTACCTGGGTCCAGCAATGTGATGACTATAAACTTGTCTTCAAGGTGAGAGAGAATAGACACTGCTCATACACAGCTTAAGAGCAGAAGATGAATCATCATGTCTTAAATCTGAAATAATGAAATTGAGATACATGTACTTAACTGATTTACAGACAGACACAGTGGCTGCTGGGGTAATTGTGGGGATCAGTGGTCAGTCTGTAAAGGATGAGGACCCAGTGTTAGTCAATGTGGCCAATGTGACATTTCCAGCAGCACCCTCAACCTCTTACGATCCAGATGACACCCAGGCCATCAAAGGTACAGACAGTGTGTAATATAATGATGGACGGATTTTATCTCTGTATACATGTATTACTTCTGTCAAAGATATTTTGTATCTTAACTTTCACTTTGATTTTGTTCTCACAAACAGGGGACTCTCAGAGTTTTTACTCAGTTGTAAAGAGTCAGATCGAAGTTGTTGGGAATGATGTTGATTCAGGAAGTGATACTTGCACAGCAACTACTACAAACAGCAAATCAGGTTAGCCACATCATTTAATGTAATAAGAGTAGCGATCATGCACAAGGTTTTAGAAATGTTACTTTTCACTAAGAATGCTTGTTAAATGCGGATGAGGCATTTGAAAACAAAAATTCAGTTTAGTTTATACCGATAACGGTAAAAACAACTGTGAACAGTCTTTTTAAAAAACTCAACATTATTCTTAATTCATAAGCAGCATACTGAAAATACAGGTGATTTTGAAGTTTATTATCATTGACCTCTGTAATTGCAGGGATGTTTTCAACCCTGCTCCTGAAGGCAGACACTTTCCTACAGAAATACAACTTGAGGAGACTAAAGTTTGGAACCATAGTTGAATTCATGGACAAGTTCAACATGACCTCAAGTAAAGAGGCCCTTAGAGGGGTTGTGAAAAGTGTGAAGGTAAAATAGACACTCAAATTCCCCTAAACATGCACATATATGTTTTTTCTTATTAAATATTATTTGAAAAACCCATACATGACTAACTTATTCAGTAATTGTGCATGTTTCACAGGATATCATCAACAGCAAACCCTGCCTTAGTCCCAATGAGATGACAGAGGACCAGTTATTAATGGAGCTTGTGCAGCAGGGAAGGAATACATCTGGTTCAAGAGAAGACATGATTTCTCGTCTAATGGACCAATATCTAGGTCCAAAATCGCTTTTTCCCAAAAAGAAAAAATAACTGACAATCTGAATTATATGAACCGTTTAGTATGATTTTCCTTCGCCATAGTTTCTTATGATAGATTTGCTATGTTATTATGTAGACTGTCCATTGATGTCCTTCACAATGCCCAAGGATGTGTACTGCACCTTTGACAAGAACTGTTTGGGTGTTGAGTGCTGTGTCAGTCTGGAGTTGTCTTTCTTGACTAAGACCTACAAGATCTGGATAAATATGGACCCATGTTCCTCTCCAATCAGACTCAGCTTGGGCGTGGGGATGAATTCTTACCGGTTTGATCTGTTATCCTCAGGCTACGATAGTAAGTTTTATATGATGTCAGGAAATCGTGAAATTAATTAATTTGAGTGAAATAAACAAATTCTTTGGTGGTTTTATCTTTGATCATATTGTGGAGTAAACGCATGTATGTGTATAATTTTTACATTGCGAACTTACCTTTAAAATCAGGTGTAGGAGGAGACATCATTGTAAATGATACCTTGGACACCTCCCTTGGAGGAATTGCAGTGATGCTGAAGTAAGTATCAGTTTTCTACATTAACTTGGTTTAAATGAGAAACCAGTCCACACATATAATGATATAATAAGTATATGTGTTCAGCAGCTTTTATCCATGTTTTTCACTGCATAGTGTCATAATTTAGAATAAAGCTGAAATAGGAACTCAATTTGAAGTTGAAGAAAATAGAGAAAGGGATATATTTATAGGCAGGTTTTTTTTTTCATTGTTTTAGTAATTGATATATAAAGTTGATACTTCCTATATTTTTTCACTCAAATGTTTAAGGTATGGAGTATTTAAGGGAGAGAATGCTTCATTGGTGACTTTAGGAGCTGGACTGTGTAGTAAGAGTGACCCAGATTACTGCCCTAGCTATGTGACTCTGTTAGACAACGCCATCTTCAGAATTCCCAACTGTCTCGGTGATGGATCATTTGTGTGGCCTGATGGTAATGTTTTAATCCTGAGAAATGAAATTATTTCAATATGATGAAGATTAAGAGATACATGTACTGATGTAATTTAAAAGAAATTTGAAAAAAAAATAAGCTCAACATTTTATGAATGTTTCAGTGGACTATTTGCAATTGTTAAGAAGAGAAGCATCCTGGAGGATGATCAAGCAGTCTGGTAAAACACTGACCAAGAAGGCCATCACAGACATAGACCAGGCCTACCTCCAGGAACTAGGACTCACAAAGGTAAGGTTTATAGGATTCCAGGCAGTCATTCCTTTTTCCACAATGATGAAGGAAGTGAGTTTGCAACAATTGGAGGTTTTTTTTCAGGTAAGTTTTCCAGAGTTGTAATGATTTCATTTTGTGGGTTTATTTTATTCCAGAGCATGATTTATGAAACAGGACCATGTCCTAGACCAGAAATATTGACAGAAGGACAAATCAAATCAACCCTGGAAGAGAGAAATTTATCATCAAATGGAACTAGAAGTGAACTTAATGCCAGACTTACACAGGACAATTATGGTATCTGAGGCCTTGAATCTTGTAAAGTCTTGAGTATTTGAAGATTTCATTTGTGGGTTTTGCTATGTTATATCTGTAATACTTATTTGTTTTGACTTTGAACAGTGTATATGATTACAATTGGCTTTTTCAGCATGCTCTAATGCAACACTCCCAGCCATACAGAACTCGACCATTGCCAGCATTATTCACTACTCTATTGACTCCGATTGCCTGAGGATAGAAATGTGTTCGGATATTCCTCTTAACATCAGTGGAAACATTTACTCCAAATCTCTCAAAGTCACATTTGATGTGGAGCCATGTAGCTTCCTGCTGAAAGTAGAATTTGAACAAAGTATTGTAACAAGGGTTCTTCTTTCTTACAACTGGGGTAGGTAGACCATAGAGGATGGTGAATAGAGATATTCAAGTACAGTAGAACTTGTCTGAGTAACTTGACAAACTTGATAAATAAATTAAAGATTATTCATCGGAAAAAGTATTAAATTGCCTTTTTGATAAACTGCACGTGTCCAAAAATTTCTGTTTATTGTATTAGTCAATGTATTTCCAGGAGGCACTTTCATTATCTAGACATTAGTTTACTTAACTGTGATTTACATGAATGTATGGAATATTTACATGTGGATTACATATCTATTTCAGGTTCAGAAAAGACAATTCAAATTTCCTCAAATGTGAAGATCAAGTAAGTAGACAGCCTTTAAAGAGTTAAAAAAGTTGCAGTTTAGTGCAATGTACTTGTATGCAAGTTATGACTGGACTGAATGATAAACATTTCCTCCATTGTAGGTATATACTTGATCGCAATGTCACCAGACAAGTGTATGTCCTTAGCCTAGGACTGGTGGTATGTCCAATCTCCTCAGAGTGTGTAATAGATGGCTACTTCCTTGAGAAGTTTGAAATACCATTGCCGTCTTGTGGAGAATTTGTTTTACCTGGTATGGATTGATTGATACTCAAACTGATTTTTTTGTATGCTTTTTATGTATAATTTGATACTTTTCAAAGGGCTTTGTCTTGATGCAGGGAAGCTGTTTGAATTTGTGTTGAAAAGAAGTTCACATTCTGAAATTGATGTAAAAATTGTTCATCCTAATTCAAATATTTGTTGCATTAGGAGATGGAACAATCAATGGCTTGCTAAGTTCCATTGGGGGCAAAATGACAAAGGAGGCTTTCGAACTTGTTTTGAAGAAATTTAACATACAGGTAACACATACATTGTTTTTCCGCGTTTAAAAACAATATTTTCAACTTTGAGATACCGGGTAAGGCAAAATTGGATGCACTATTAATAATGATTGTAAAACTTTGATTTATTTTGACAGCATGTAATAAAGAGTGAGACCTGTACTTTACCAACAGCCCCAAGTAAGTGTAACTGTACATGATGTCAATTCATTACATGTATAGTATGTACATGTAGAACATGAAGCACAAAATAATAGTCATAGAATTTAAGTACATAGTGAGCACCAAAGATACTCAATATAAACTATGACATTGGAAGCCTGATAGCTTTGATTTGAAAATATCATATATAGCTTATACTTGTACTAGCAATCTGTTTTTAAGACATTTGTGATGCGTACCTATTTTGTCTTTTGAAAAACATGTATGTAGTCAAATTGAATGTGTTTCAAATATTTTTCTAAATGTTGTTTTTAGCCTGTAGCAACACCATTGATGTGGATAATAATCTACCAACTAAAGCAGTCAAGGACATGGTGACCTGTCAGCTTCCCCAGGGTTGCTATGGTGTCCAGTGTTGCCTTGACCTGACCTTCACCTTGCCTCTGGGTGACACTGTCACCTCTAAGAACTTCTCCTTCTGGTTCATTGTGGATCCCTGTGACTTCTCCATAGACATAGGACTGGGGGATCTCATACTGCTCAAGTCCACCTTCCTTAATTACGACTTTGGTATGAAATTGTTATTCGAATTCAGTGTGCAGTTGCTTGCATAATGACAATAAATGTAAACAAGAACAACAATTTACCAACAAAATAAAATGTTCTTGAAAATGTACATGTAAATGCAGTATGTTCAGTTTTGCCTATAGTTGGTGACCATATTTATCAGAGCTTTAAATTTGTTACAGGAACTACCAAAACAATAGAACTAGGAACTGGAAGTCCAGCTCCAGTTCAAGTTATGTAAGTAACTAGTGATTTCCTTAAATAGTTAAGAATATTGATTTCTAGATTTTTAGAAGTGTACATTTGTATGCAGATAAGAGGCCTGTTCAGCAGAGTGGGAGCTTGCAAGCACTCACCAAAATCCCCTACTTGTAGCACAAATATTGGCAAGTGATCGAAAGTACCTACTACTGCTGTTCATTCAATGTCCTGATGTACAGTATTCTGTATTTAATACAATGTATAAGAATCCCAGCATTATTTGATTGCTAGATTTTGAGTTGTTCGCTATAGATACAAACAATATTTTTGTCTGTAAATTATAAGTACAAGATGTGCTATACTGTTCAAAATACTCTTCTAGATACTCTATAGCACAGAAAGAGAACAACCAGGGGTATATAGTAGATGTGAAGCTAAAAATCTGCCTGAATCTGGATGGTCAAGAGTTCTGCATTCCCATCAATGAATTGCATTTCATGAATCAAGTGGATATTCCTGTTTGTCAAACCAGGTCCCTGGTAGATTTCAGAAGTAAGATTAGATACAAATTTACAATAGAAACAGATATAAATATCATATTAAAATACAACTTTGACAATTAAATTGACATACATATTAACAGATTTGACATGTGTAAACAACAGGAATGTACATGTATCTAAACTAAAGTTACCTTAGTATAAAATATATGTTTTGTATTATCAGAAAAAGAAAAAAAAACGGTGTTTAGATGCTGTATCAATTAATTATTTTTTTTTATAGCTTTTACACTACAAAACTGGGCCCAGAGTGTGAATGTAAGCTTGGCAGAAAATCTGGACTCTGGGGCACTGACCATGTTGTTAGAGAGGCTAAATCTGACCAAATTCTTCAGAGGTCAGAAGTGTGATCGTACCAGGAGCCCTTACAGTCCATCTCTAATGGGATACCACAACAGTAAGTACTCACATCCTCTTCTTATCAAAAGTTTTATCTCTTATTTACAGTAATAGCATTTCATTTACTGGAACAAGGTAGGACCAATTTTTCCGCATTGTTACAGAACTATCAAATTTAAGTGTCGTTTAAAATTTTTCATCTCTCTTGATTAAATTTCAGTGTGCCCTCGGACCATCAACTCCTTGCCTGCCCAGGTTCCGGAGCCCATGACCTGCTACATCCCTGACTACTGTACTGGCATTGACTGTTGTGCTGAGCTCCCAGTTCTTGGACTTGGGCTTCGTTCCTATGTGTTTCTGGATCTAGAGAAGTTAGAGATTCGATATGGCATGGAAAATGTGGAGAGGACAGTGAAAATTGCAGATTACACATGGGGTAAGCAGTAGAAATGGATATTGTCATAGAAGTTGTTCCAGGTAGTTCACAGTGATAATTTGAACACTAAATAATTTTTTTCTGATTTCTTAGGACAAGAAAAAACCATTTCTGCAGCAGGAGACCTCATTAAACTAAGGTAACATAATTAATTTTTATACCATTTTTTAAAACAAACTCATCTTTTCTATTGTAGATATGTAATCTTTTATTTTGAAAGGACAGATAAGATTTGTTTGCTCCTCACATGTTTTTAAATGCTCATGATAACCAATTGGTCTTTTACCCAGATTCACCATAACAACGGTGTCGGACACAGAATATGTCTTCAGTGCCCATGTTTATGCCTGTTTGGAGGGCTCGGGGCAGTGTGCCATAGACATCCCTGTCTACCAGAACACTCGTCTACAGGCCTCCACCACTGGAATATCTACTCAAAGTAATATCCACAGTGTTCCTGTATACATGTATTACAAAAGCAAAAATAATTCTGATGTAGAGATTTGCAACTCTTCAGTCATTAACTTCTTGAGATCATTTAGTTAAAATAGCAATTGTTGCCTGGAAATTTGGTAGGTAGATAAGATTAAACCGAGTTTGCTAGCTATCTTTTGTCTTCACTGTAGACTTCTCTCTGACTACATGGATGGCAGAGATGGGAATAGCTTCCAGAGACCAGGTGTCAAGCATAGAGAAGGGGTTTTTGATCCAGCAGCTTGGTATCGATGCTTACCGCCTCGCTACACCCTGTGACCCCTCACAGAGCCCCTACACTCCTTCAATCAATGGATGGAACAATTGTAGGCATCTTCTGTTATTTAAAAAGGGATCAGATTGACCCACCCTGGTTAAGAATTTTAGGGAATTATTCCAAAACAAATCCTACTTAATGCCAGCAGATTACATCACTTTTAGTACTAATAGTAATGCACTGGATACAGGTTACATTGGCCCTGATTTTTTTTATGCCAACTGGCGATGAATTTTTTTTTTAGATACTTTTATTTTATCAGGTGGGTAAAAAAGGATTTTATATTCAGTATTCAGTATGTCTTGCGTGACTTTATTTTCAGTGTGTGGCGAGACATTTGTGGTGCCCACCGCTATCTCTGATGCTGTGGTGAAGTGTACTCTGTCTGCTAACTGTAGCAGGGTAGACTGTTGTATGGATTATGCCTATCTAAACATGAAGCTCCATTACTTCCTCCATCTGGACCAATGCAACTATATCATCAAAGGAGGGATCGAGAAGAAAAACTTCACCAAAAACATCCTTGGTTTCCAGTGGGGTAAAGACTAACTAAAGACTTACTATTGTATTATCATTAAAGTTTATTATTAAGAAATGAAACAAATGAAATGTAGTTATATATGAGTATTTCAACTGAACTTTCCAAGTACTGAATATTTTCCATCCTTACAGGATCAGAGAATGAAGAAAGCATCAGCAATGTGATTAAAATGAGGTAGGAAACTTCTTGTTTTCATTAGTTTGAAGAGGTTTTTAGGTTTTGTTAACCGACATTCTAAGGAATGAAACTGCAATAATAAGTGAAATGAGCATTGGTCTTTAGATACAAGATTAATCAGTTAAGTAAGAAATGAGCGTTTGTCTTTAGATACAAGATCGAGCGGTTAAGTCTGTCGGACAAGTACGTGGTGGACATGTCCGTGGCAGTCTGTCTGGAGCCTCACTCCTGTGAGCTGGACATCCCTGTTCTAAACCAGGTCATGATTCCCATCATTGAGTGTAACCTCACCATGCCAGCCAGAGCAACAGGTACTCTATAGGTCAAATCAATCTACATTTTTAAACCAATTGCATTTTTTGTTCTTACTCCTTTTTATAATAAGTGCAAATACTGATGAGTTCTAATCTTCCTTGGATAATACAATACTGTTTAGAAAAATTCTCTTGTCCTGCTATGATATGATCTTTACTTGTATTGTTTCAGCATTTTCTTTGACTGACTGGATGGCAACCAGAGGCCTTACTGGAAGTTTATCCAAAGCTGTGTCTGATGAGCTGCTGAACACTCTAGGCATTGGGCTGTTCAAAAAAGAGAGATCATGTGACCGTGCAGAGTCCCCCTATAGCACCAACAAACTGACCACCGAAGGCTGGTCATCTGGTAAGACACTTGTAAAATATGTTTATCAGTAAAGAGTACATTTCAGAAAGAGCACTTTAAGTTTTACTATCATAATGATGATTTGTGTCCCCTTACTTAATGGCCAAATAATACTGTACCTAAATACAAAATTTTAATTATAATTATAACATTTTGAAGATTATAATCACTTTTCAATATAGCATGAATTAAAAAATATATTTTGTATCAGTGTGCCCTTCCACCATTGAGCTGCTTGAAATCCGAGACACAGTCAGTTGTTTTGTGAACAATTCTTGTACGTCCATTTCCTGCTGTGTGGAGGTCGAGAACCTGGACCAGACTTTTGAAGTCGTCCTGGACCTAGACTTCTGCAATCAGAGGATCACCTTTGGAGTGGAAAGACTTCTGCAGATGGAATCTTTGAAAGATTTTGATTTTGGTAAGGGATTATTCAAGAATTTTATAAATTGAAAAGAAACATGTTTGAATATCTTTTTTTTCTAAAATACTAATGTCAAGAAAGATTATTTACTTTGACAATTTGTAAAGGTCTAGAAACATGATTTTTTCTGTATTTCAGGAGTGAAAAAAGAGATTATCATCATGGGAATTTTTAAATTCTGGTGAGTTTGCTGTGTGATTTTTTCCAATTTAACGGTACTTGGCATTCCTTTAATCAAAAATACTCTAACCTAAAAAGTGTTTAAAATACTTGAATTAGAATGATAGGGTACCACAGTGTAGTTATTTTTTTCTTGAAACTTTTTATTCAGGTACACTGTGTGGGATTTGGTTGGTGAGAACGTCTATGCTGTCACAATAGACATTGCTGTCTGTCTAGAGGAGAGCAGAGAATGTGTAGTGGAAGTCAATGTTGTGGACAGGGTCAAATTCCCCAAGACAGACTGTGTGTGGTTCACCAACTTCACACACACAAGTATGTACAGTAGCATTTTGAACTTTTCTGTATAATCTCTGTGTCTTATTAGATTAACGTACCGTAACTGGAGTAAATCTCAATATTAAAAAAAGTTGTAGTAAGACTAAAGATATAATGCTCAATTGTCAATTATGTGATATATTTGTTAAACCTTTGTATTCTCTATTTCATAAAGACTTTTCCCTGACTGGTTTCATGGCTGAGAACTCTGTGACCACTCATGCTCAGATAACAGGACTGGTGCTGGAAAAATTAAAGGAAACGCTGGCACTCTCCAACCTTATGAATGTTGCCCAGTGTTCACCAACTGATGCCAAGTACACTCCAAACACCAATGGGATCAAAAATGGTAACACCTGTAGATGCTTTAAATGATCAATTATAGCATATACTTGATTATATTATTTGTATTGAAAAAATTATGGATTTGCACAAACTAATTTTATCAGGGATTTGAAAATAAATGTATATTTTTTTTCCCTATTAAAAATTGATATTTATAAGTTTTGTGATGGATGTATACTTACAGATTGTTCTCGGTCAGTAAATCAGCCAGTTGAAGGGACCACACCTTCACTAGTTACCTCCCTTCCCAGCAACACTCTGTGTCAGATTTCAAGCTCCTGTACAGCCATAGACTGCTGTGTAGAGGTGACTCCTCTCTCCCACTCGTTCCATGCATACCTGGATATCAATCCGTGTGATTTCAGCATCAAGTTTGGAATTGACAAAGTTCAGTTTACATTTAATTTGAAAGATTTCACTTTTGGAAAGGAAAAAGATTTCAGACTTTCTAATGTAGTTAGAATGAGGTGAGTTTTGTGCCATGTATTAGTCTTAGTCTAGTGTATAATGTCATTGAAGAGAATCTACACATAAATATGTACAGTAAAACTCAGATACAGTGAACATGCATTTTACAAATTCATATTTAAAGGGATGGAGTTTTATTCCCCTAATTATAGTTTATAATATTCAAATCAAATACATGTATTATGAATTACCAGTCATCCTGAATCAAAATTGCTTGTCCACTCCTGTATATTTTTTAATTTGTGTCTGTACTTTGCATTTAAGGTTCACGGTGTGGGATCTTGCTGCAAAGAGCCAGTATCTGGTAAATCTGAGCTTGAGTGTGTGTTTTGAGACCAGTGGGGCCTGTCTTACAGATGTCCAGATATTCAGCAGGAGGAGACTACCAAAGGCTGTATGTGACTACAATGCTTCGCCTGCCATTCCAAGTAGGTGTACATAGCTTCTTCTAGAGATTGTAATAAAAGAAATGAAAGAGAGACTTGCAAATTAGTGTATGTGTAGGGTGTCATGTTCATCAAGGCATTCTGTTAAAAAAAATGTGCAGTAAATATCTTCATTACACATGGGTTTTTTTCTGCTGCAGATTTTTCTCTGAACCAGTGGAAGCAATCAAGGGGAATAACTTCTGCCACATTGTCTCAGTTTGATTCAGACTTGTTGATGGAGTACTTGGGAGTCCTTGGTTATCTGGGAGCCACCCAGTGTAGCTCCACCTCCCCACAGTCAGCCACAGGCTGGGTCGATGGTAAACAGAACTCTTAAATTTTGTTATTTTGCTTCTGTTGTTTGTTGTTTATGAAGTACTATAGAATTATTGATATACCTTGGGGCTCAATTTTGTGGGTCTAGTTGACTCCTTTACTAATTAATATTATAAAAAAAGAATTCACAATACATATAATTGTCCTCCACAAATTTAAATTATAATTCTACACTGACCAGACCTTTTAATTGAAATACATGTAATTTTAATTCAGAGGTAATGTTTCTTTTGAAAAACATGTTTGTGCTTACAGAATGTCCCAGGTCCTCCCTATACATGAAGCCAGACCTGTCCTCGCACCCGGTCCTCTGTACAGTGTCCTCAAAGTGCACGGAGGTCAGATGTTGTATGAATGTCCAGCCAGTGGCCAGGAAGTTTGAGGCCTTCATTGACATAGATCCTTGTCTCCACACGATGTCCGTTGGAATAGAGGACTACAAGACAGACATCAATCTTCAGACCTACACATACGGTGAGTCCTGCATAGAATGTTGTTTGATGAAAGGATTAAAGACTATTGGTACTTAAATAAATAAATATTAAAGTTCATTAAAAGTTACATGCATGTCTGCCCTCTTATTGCTTCCAGATAAGATGAGAAAATGATTACGTGGAAATCTCATTTAATTGAAACTTTTCATTTTTAGGTAAAATCTTGTTTTTCAATATCTATTTTTTTACGAATTTATTTTATCTTTTTCTAGGAACAACAGAGATCATTCAAATGGAAAGTTTAATCAAACTGAGGTAAAAAATTTAATGAATTACCTTTTAAATGTAGGAAGTTAACAGTATATAACAAATGATACTTGTAGAAATCATAACATAGGGCTGTATTTTCACATTATCTTTCCTGTTTAGTTACCTGGTGGAGAGATTTGAGGGAGCTGGGCGATTCCTTGTGAACTTTAACCTCAGTGTTTGTCTGGAGGCCGGGGACACCTGTTACCTGGATGTGGTAATCCTACAGGATGCATACCTACCTACCATTCCCTGTGACTGGTCCAACCAGCAGACTAGTAAGAACGGTCTATTTCGTTGAATATTAATAATTCAGTCTTTGTACTTTAGATAAAAGTTGATTTTGATTCCCTCCTGTCATTCCACTTCTTACTTATCTTTGTACACTGTAGGTTTCTCCCTGACTAACTGGTATGGTAACCTGTCGGTGGCCCCAGGAACCACCCTGTTCCCCAGCCAGCTGTCTGTGCTGAGGGAGTCCCTGGGTGTTACCGATTACCTGAACTCTGCCCCCGACAGGTGTGACAGATCCTTGGCACCCTTCACACCTCTGACCCCTGGGCTGACTGGATGGAGGATAGGTAAACTCCTAGAGGAGGATATGATAATATGAGATTTACATTTACCATAGAGTTATGTGAACAGCTATGAAGTAAGCAGTATGTTCCTGTCCTAGTGGTTAGAAGTTAGAATGGAGTTGAAAGTGAATGTTCAGATACATGCATTAGTCTGCTGGCTGATCCTTGATGAATTAATCTCTCTTGAAATGACAAATTGAAAATAAGATATTACTCTTTTATATGTATCTTTTAATTGAATTTATATACATTTTCCTCAGATACATGTTATTCAAGGTTTCTTGTAAACATTACAGACAGTGGTTGTACACTGAGTTTGTTGTTGATGAGTACCCTTCAGCCGAGTTCTGGGATCACCTGTTACCTGGCCGCTAAGTGTACAGCTGTACAATGCTGTCTGGATGTACAGGACCCCCTACAACAGACGCTGCACTTCTCCATGGACCTGGATCTGTGCCTGCAAGTTCTCGAGATCAGCCTGGAAAAATTAGTGGAAAAGAAGGCCCTGTTCTCATACTCCTATGGTATGTTGTATACCCTGTACATTTGTGCCTCATTGTAAAGAATAGATATATATGGGTTAACAAGGATAAGAATTTGACTATGCAGTTATCGTTTTTTAGCTCACCTGAACCGAAGGTTCAAGTGAGCTTTTCTGATCACCCGTTGTCCGTCGTCCGTCCGTCCGTCCGTCCGTCCGTCCGTCCGTCTGTCCGTCCGTCCGTCTGTAAACTTTTCACATTTTCAACTTCTTCTCAAAAACCACTGGGCCAAATTTAACCAAATTTGGTACAAAGCATCCTTATGGAAAGGGGGTTATAAATTGTAAAAATAAAGGGCACAGCCCTTTTCAAAGGGGAGATAATTGCTAAACAGTAAGTATAGGGTGCATGTCTTTAAAAAATCTTCTTCTCAAGAACCACTGCACCAGAAATGCCAATATTTACACAAAAGCTTGTATATATAGTGAAGATTCTAAATTGTAAAAATCGTGACCCTCGGACCAAAACTGGGGCCCCAGGCTGGGTTCAAAGTTTAACATAGAAATACATAGGAAAATGTTTTAAAAATCTTCTTCTCAAGAACCACTGCACCAGAAATGCCAATATTTACACAAAAACTTGTATATATAGTGAAGATTCTAAATTGTAAAAATCGTGACCCTCGGACCAAAACTGGGGCCCCAGGCGGGGTTCAAAGTTTAACATAGAAATACATAGGAAAATGTTTTAAAAATCTTCTTCTCAAGAACCACTGCACCAGAAATGCCAATATTTACACATAAGCTTGTATACATAGTGAAAATTCTAAATTGTAAAAATCGTGACCCTCGGACCAAAACTGGGGTCCCAGGCGGGGTTCAAATTTAACATAGATATACCTTAGGAAAATGTTTAAAAAATCTTCTTCTCAAGAACCACTGCACCAGAAATGCCAATATTTACACAAAAGCTTGTATATATAGTGAAAATTCTAAATTATAACAATCGTGACCCTTGGACCAAAACTGGGGCCCCAGGCGGGGTTCAAAGTTTAACATAGATACCTTAGGAAAATTTTTAAAAAATCTTCTTCTCAAGAACCACTGCACCAGAAATGCCAATATTTACACAAAAGCTTGTATGTATAATGAAGATTCTAAATTGTAGAAATCGTGACCCTCAAATCAAAACTGCATCCCCAGGCGGGGTTCAAAGTTTAACATAGAACTACATATGAAAAATGTTTAAAAAATTTCTTCTCAAAAACCACTTCACCAAAAATGCCAATACATACACAAACGGTTGTATATATAGTGAAGATTGTAAAAATCGTGACCCCTGAACAAAAAGTGGGGCCCCAGTAGGGGTTTAGATTTTAACATATATAGGAAAATGTTTTAAAATCTTCTTCTCAAGAATTATAGTGCAACTGTTTGGGATATTACTATGCATACATGTACATCCTTAAATAATGTAGATTCAAAAAATTGTAACTCCCGGACAATTGATGGGCACCAAGAGGGGTTCAAAATTTAAACATTTTAAAAAACATAAAGGAAAAGTATAAAAATTTTCTTCTCAAGAACTACAATGTTTTAGTTTGTGGAATTTCTATGCCTTCGCTCATGTAGATTCCTAATTGGTAAAATCGTGACCCCTGGACCAATACTGGGGCCCCAAGATGGGGTCAAAGTTTATTATAGAAATATAAAGGTAACGTTAAAATATCTTCTTCTCGAGAACTACAATGCCTCAATTTGTGAGATTACTATCATGCATACAACCTTGGGTAATGAAGGTTTGACAGTTTTAAAATAGTGACCCCTGGACTAATACTAGGGACCCAAGATGGGTTTAAAGTTAAATGTAGAAGTACCGGTATATATGGAAAATGTTTAAAAATCTTCTTTTCGAGAACTACAATGCATCAATTTGTCAGATAACTACGTAAGCACCCTCAAATAGTGTAGATTCGAAATTATAAAAGCTGTGACCTCAATCTAATACTGGCGCCTCAAGAGGTGTTCAAAGTTTAGCATAGAAATATAGAGGGAAAATGTTGAAAAATCTTTTTCTAGGGAACTATAATGCTTCAGCTTGTGAGATAACTATGCAAGCATCCTTAAATAATGTAGATTCCAAATAATTAAAACTTTAGCCTTGGACTAATACTGTGGCCCCAAGAGGGGTTCAAAGTTAAACATAGAAAGATATATTGAAAATGTTTTTAAAAAGTTTTTCTCGAGAACTATAATGCTACAGTTTGTGAGATTATTATGCAAGGATCCTCAAATTGTGTAAACTCTAATGTAGTGGAACCAAGAGTTATCTTTCTTGATGTTCTGTACAGTCTGAGAGTTATTTCTCTTGAAGTGGAACTCTGCTACGTTCAGTTTTTCAGGTTGTGTACGTGCGGTCCTACCGCAGTGCTACATATTTTCATTCCTATGTTACTATTTATGTTGTTCAAGCCAACCATAAACCTCGGACCATAACTGGGTCCCCAGAAAGGGGTTCAATGTTTAAAATAGAAAAAGCATATGCTACGAAATGTAATGTTACAAGGAACTGCTGTTCAGGTGAGCGATGTGGCCCATGGGCCTCTTGTTTATACATTGTTGTCCATTGTACTCTTAAAATGTCTTGTTTTATTGGTCTTTGCAGGAAAATTGGATTATTTCAGACTGTCTGATTTGGTCCAGATTGAGTGAGTACAGTAGTCTTTGCTTTGATATATATTGATGAGGTACAGTATTGTTTGTTGTACAAAACTACTGGTATTTGCTTTTGTCTTTCAGGTATAAAGTAGAACTGATCAGTTCCTCTACTGTGTCTTTCTACCTGAAACTAAAGCTCTGCTTGGAGACAAACTCTTGCTCAAGGGAGATAACTGTGTTCAACAACAAACATCTTCCTGTTCCACCCTGCCCAAGAAATCTCCCCTACAAAAACCCAGGTACGCTATGATTTCTCTTCTCTCTCCTTCCTCAAAGAGACCAATAAATAAGCTTATCATATTTCACGTGATCAAATCTTAAATTCCTATCATCTTTAAAACTAAATAAAATATATTTATTTATCAAATGAACTCAGATTACTTGCAGGTTTATCAGATCACTTGCAAGTTTACATGATTGTACAAATTTGACATAAAAATTGTTGATTCATAGCTCTCAGATTTACATACAGCATTGTTTGATGGCAATGTAGATAGAGACATACATGTATATTGTTTGGATGTCTGTTGATTTTGCAGCGTTCTCCCTCGCACAATGGTACACCTCTAACGGACTGACTGCAGGGTCTAACCTGACCACCTTGGAGACCAGGACCCTGATGGAGACCCTGGGAGTGGGGCACTTCCTACAGGATGTGGGCTGTCAGAGGTCAGGTTCAGCTTACAGCCCCTCACAGAGTGGATGGAAATCAGGTACAGGAATACCCCAAGAAGTTGTTTGGCTATGATTTGAAAAATAAATGGTGAACAAAATGTTTTTAAAATCTTAATTTCAGTCATTTCTATATTTTAAGTATATTTCAATTTGTAATACTGCTACTTGTGACACATGTTCTAAATCTATACACTTGGTTCAATGAATTATGATTATTTTTATGTAGGCATGCAGTTTCTCTGAATATAATCTTATTTCTTGTATCAATTTTATCATGCTATGATTTGACCTTTCAGAGTGTCAGTTTGAGGTGGCTACCAGCCCCATCACAGAGCCAGTTAGCTGTGTTATTGGGGACACCTGTACTGCTGTAAGGTGCTGTGCTGAGGCAGGATTTCTTCAGCAGTCCTTTGAAGTGTACCTGTCTCTGGATCCCTGTACTCGGACCATACAGGTCGGAATAGAGAAATTCAACTTCAATGTTAGTCTCAGCACCATTACCATGGGTAAGGGAGATAAAGTTATGTTTCACAATATTAATAATCAATTTGATATGTTACTGTCAGAAATGATTATGTAAAATAAATCTAAATTTTTCAGGGGCTGCAAATGAGCTTTATTTGAATGGGGTTGTGAGAGTCATGTAAGTAAACTTTTAATGTACAGTTGTGTTTTTCTTGAAATTTATCTTCAATACACTTTATGAAGGTGATTGACATAATGTGATAAATATGTTGATGTTGTGGGGAATTGTAGATATACTATTGAGGATTTGCTGGTGGCAAGGAAGTACAATGTCTCCATGACACTGAAGCTCTGCTTTGAGGCCTCGGACGATAACCTTTGTCTGTACTCAGTGGACATTTTCTCCCACACAACGCTGCCTAAGAGAATCTGTGACTGGGAGGCAGACTTCTCAGAGCCAGGTTAGCTAAAAACAAGCAATGTGATTTTATTCAATGTGCAAACTTTTTTTCATGGAAATTGTATGGGTTATGTTCATGGAAATATTAATATAGTTAAATTTATTTGAATATTCATAATTTGAGTTTCATTATTTAAATTTGAATTCAAATATTGATTTTCTTTATTCAATGTAATAACTTGAGTCTTAATTCAGTGTAACAATTATATTGCAGGTTTTCGGATTGCTAAGTGGTATTCTGATAACTTCATCTCACCCCCGAACTACTACCTGAGTCCAGAGAAGTGGAACAAGCTGCTGGACGACCTGGGAATCAGGGCCTTTATCAGCACCAGTCCCTGTTCCTTTGACATGGAGGCCTACACCCCCACCAACCCTCAACGATGGAACAGTGGTAACTCTCACTTCTATGTAGATTACATAAACAAAGCTTAGAATATTTTATTTAGTCAGCAAGTGAACATTTGTTAATTTTCAGCAAGTGTATATTTACAAGTAATATGATCAGTTTTAAAAAGATTTCCATAAAGAGGATACTGTAAAGTAACTTTTATTTGTGAGCAAGAAAATTTCATGAGGTTCATGAGAACCTTGTCACTGCATGGGAATATTTCTCACTGCAAACCAATTCATTTATGTCTTTAGTTAATTATTTCAAGACCTAGACAATGAATTTGCCAATTTTCGCAAATTGCAAAATGAAGTCATTGTGAATAAACGTAGGTGTACAGTATGTTTGAACTATGTGTTGATGATCTGTGTCTGTGGGTAATTGTAGCATGTCCCCAGGATCTGGCCTCGCCCTTCCTGACCCTCCCCCTACACGCCCGCTGTCACATCCCCCACTATTGCTCGGGCTTCAGCTGCTGTGTACACGATGAACACATTCTCCACCACCACTTCACGGTGGGGATCAGGCTGGACGACTGTAACCACCTGGTCACCATCCAGCTGGAAAAGATCTTCATTGAAATCCCCCTCGTCAACTATACATTTGGTATAATCCCTTCTTTGACTGACATTTTGATTGCCAGGATCACAACTGTGTATTTTAAATCTGATTTATGGTTTGGTGTATAACTGTGTTGTATTTGCGTTACAGGTGTTTCTGAGAAGAGATGGATTATGAGTGTCCTGAGATTTGAGTATGTAGTCTGATAGATATTTATAAACTTGTTGTGTCAATCATCTTTCATCATCACTGTGTTGTTTTATGGTATCAACATAACTGAACAACTTTAAATTTCATTTGAGATATAGTTCTGTTTTATTGATTTTTTTGTCTTGATGCTTCTTGTAACAGGTTTACTATAGATGACCTACCATTAGAGAATAGCTACAAGATGACAGCTTCAGTCCGCGTTTGCTATGAACAAGCCTCGTGTGCTGTCAACACCATCAACTTGTTGTCTGATTTCAAGGTGCCTAAAACTACATGTGAATGGGGATCTGGTTTCTTGACAGGTAGTTGTTTTTTTCAATTAAAAATTTTATAGTCATTTTTAAAATGTTGTTGAATTAAGTCGAAAACAATTGATAACACTTTTCAATGTTTACTAAGAATATCACTGATTCAAGCAAAGCCACTTTGATTCAAGTAATGGGGAGAGATTTTTCTAATGATGAAAGTTTTGTTTGCTTTGCCAGACTTCTCTCTACAGTCATGGTTGAGCAGTAGGGGACTGGCCCAGGGAGAGGACCTGTCCCCTTCAGATGCCAGACAGCTGGAGACTACGGCGGGGCTGACCAACTACCTAAAGGACACTGACCAGTGTAACAGGACTCAAGCAGTGTACCAGTCCAGTGACAACAGTGGATGGAACAATGGTAGGTGAATTAGAAAGTTACCTCTCTGTATGTTTGATGACATTGATATTGTGTCATATCCTGCATTTTAAATTCATATTTTATATGCCATATTTATCTCCCAAACAAATCCAGATTTATGGATATATACTTAAGATCTATTGCGATAGATTTTCTTATGTAACAGCATTTTCTTGGATTTGCTCATTGATCTATTTTGAATTTTGATACGTTTAACATTTCTCTATCCTCAGAGTGTCCCTTAGCCTCCACCCCTGCTCCTGTGTCCCCTTCCATCTCCTGTAGAATCCTGCCCAACTGTACCAGCATTGATTGTTGTGTGGAGGTGGGCTTCCTGGCGAACCGATCCATCAACATCCTGGTCTCCATGGACCCCTGTACCTCTGTGCTGAGTCTGAACATTGAGAAGCTCCAGCACAAAGTCACTCTGTACAACTATCAGTTTGGCAAACAAGACAACTTCACTCTGCAGGGAAGCATCAGAATTGAGTAGGTGTCCAAGTCTTCATTTGTAGTGATTAATTTCATTGAAACTTGAAAATGCAGTGAGAGTGTTTATATATCCCTTACTTTAATGTGATGCATGCACAATCTGGACTTTAAGTGTTACTATACATTTGCATGTTGTCTCCTCATTTCCTTTTATCCACTGGACATGATAATACTTCTGTTTTCCCTTTTCAGCTTTGTTATTGAGAATTTCCCATTACTGAGAACATTTGTCCTGAGCTTGAACTTGACCCTGGGTTTTGAATCCACCAATCCTGATGACTATGTGTACAAGGAAGTGATTCTGAAGAATGCAGTGCTTCCCAAGCAAGAATGTGATCATGCCATGGAGTACAAAAATCCTGGTGGGTCGCTCTAGCAATTAGCTGTTAAGCAATTAGAAGGCCCTGGCATTATTTTAGGCTTATTTTTGAATTATGTAACTGAGATTTGTTTCAGTTGAAGGTTATAATCATTAAAATGAATGATAAAAGTTTGAGGTTTGTGCACTGGGTGAATTATTTTCATATTTTTAACCTATTAACAGAATATGGATAAAATTACATCATTGTCTTCTTTTGGTTTCTTTTCTCAGGCTTCAGTCTTGGAAATTGGCTGTCCACAAACGGTTATATAGAGCCACTGACATGGGACCAGACATACTCACTGATGAGGGAGCTGGGGATGGACCAGTTTATAGAACTAAAGTGTGACAGAAATGGAACTTTCTACCAACCTGAGACTCTTCCTGGCTGGAAAATTGAACCAGGTACCATCTTTCAACATCCTGTCAGTTTGTTAGTCCAGACCTTCATTTTGTAAAAAAAACATTTTCCTGCAATATATTCCTCCATCTTTTTCTCTCCCAGAATGCTTAGTGGAGCCAGTGGAACTCTGGGAAAATGACACTAACTGTTACTTAGACAACAACTGCACCATGGTCAGCTGCTGTTTGGATGATGAGGTGACAGGTAAATCGTACCAGGTGTCTGTGGAGATCCTGACCTGTGACAATAAGCTGCTGGTCACCCTGGAGAGGAGGACCCTCACCCTACCTCTACATCAGTATGCCAATGGAGCCACCCACAGCATCAGGCTATTTGGAGTTTTCATTCTGGAGTAAGTTTTCTTTCCTCCTTTATGTTGTGAGATCTCTCTCTCTCTCTCTCTCTCTCTCTCTCTCTCTCTCTCTCCCCTAGAGTTAGTTATTATTTATTTTAAACAGTGTTTTGTATATCTGTAATAGCAGTGTACATATTGCAACAAACTGTTTTTCTTCTCTTTAAGATTCAACATTGATGATCTGATGTCATTGAACCAGTATGCAATATATATGAAGCTGAAACTCTGCTATACACAAGGAACTGCTTGTCAGAAAATTATTAAATTTTTAGACAATACTAGATTTCCCAAAGTAAACTGCTCTTCAGATCAGTATGCAATAAATGGTAAGAATTTATATGAATTTGTGTACACAATTGGATTTATACATCAAGAAATGGTTTGTCATAGTTAAACTTAATACATTCATCAGAAGGAAAATGAACATCATGGGGCTGACTTGTGCCTAATTTTGCATTTGCAATTTTGCATATCAGGGAATGCTAGAAAAAAGTTTCCATATAGCAGTAAACTTTTTTTCCCACAGTTGATGTCAAAACTTATTGCATTTTCATTCATACAATTCTGTGATACAAATTTAGATATATGTCTATCATAGGCTTTTCACTGTCTGGTTGGCTGAATGACAGGCAGTTCCCAACTGGCTCAGTGCTGGAGCCCTGGGTTGTAGAACACCTCAAACAGGACCTCAAGCTATCAGCCCTGCTGCTGAACCCAGCCTGTATCAAAACCTCTGACCTTGGGGACAACTGGAATAGTTCATGTAAGGCAGCTCATACTTTCATATTCTGAACACAAATATCTGTTATTTTAATACCAAGTTAATTAACCAAGTACATGTACATGCTTATCTTTGAATTGCAATTTAATGAAAAAAGGTTAACATCATTGATTTCTTGCTAATGTGCCTTGTTAAGAAAGTGGTTGTATGCATTATAGTGTGTCCTGAGACCTTTTCACTGACCACCCTGCCACCACACACCTCTTGCACACTTAGTCCTTATTGCTCTGGGGTCACTTGCTGCACAGACATTGCACTGCTGGGAATGACCTTGCAGACAGAGGTCAAGTTAGATCGATGTCAAGGAAAATTACATCTGGCTATTGAGAACCACAAGACGTCTACTGCACTTCATCAGCTCCAGTTTTCCTCCTGGCAAATGTTAACACTTAGAAATGTGTTTAGATTAAAGTGAGTTTGAGTCACCAATTTTATATTTGACTGATTCAGGTCAATATAGTGTATTTATAAATTTTGATTTTTTTAAGAAAGAGAGCAGAGGAGAGAGAGAAATGTTTCTATACAATTTCAATATTAAAATTCTTCTTCAACAACTCAGGTACAAGATAGACCATTTAACAGCAGAAGATAAATACAGATTTAATCTGAACGTCAGTGTGTGTCTGGAGTCTTCAGCAGCATGTGACTTAGATTTCCCAGTAATGACAGATGTGGAAATACCCATCATTGACTGTGACTTTGAAAATGTGTCCTACGCAGTTCAAGGTCAGAAGAACCAATATTTGTTGGTTATATTTAAATCATTACATTATCTCAATTTAATGTTAGGAGTAAGAAAATATAGCACAAATGTAGACAAGATTTTAGTAATCAAGACATTAACAAATCTGAACTAACTATTCTCCCATATTTGCAGCACATTACCCTGTTAGACCAAAAGATAGTGAGCACAAATGTATATCTTATTATTTTGTAGATTTTAATTTCACTGATTTCCTGATCACTCGAGGACTCCCATCATCCACTACAGACCTGTCATCCCAGTTGTCATTGCAGCTTCTGGAACATCTGGAAGTTGAGTCATTCTTCAATGAGACAGCCTGTGACAGGTCTTCTTTTACTGGTGCCCTGCCCTCAGGATTCGTGAAAGGTTGGTGCTGTTACTGTGGATTATCAATATTGTTTTAATTCTGACAACAATTTACTGTTACGTGTACATTGGTTTATTGGTATTCACAACATTTGTTTGCATTTGGTCACCTGGATATAACCTTAAGAAATGTGGACTTGTAATTTTCTGTAAATGATGACAATTGATCAGTATGGTTTACAAGAAATGTCATGTGTATTACAGATGCTGGCTGCACAGAAAACGTTTCTCCCTATCTACAGACCCTTTCGGACACAAACTGTCGTATTGGGCCCTCCTGCCAAGATTTCCTCTGTTGTTCACTGATTGCTACCATTGGCCGGACTCTGAGATATGATCTGAGTGTTGATGCTTGCTCCCACACCCTGAAGATCAGCATTGAAGACTTCCACTATCAGAGATCACTGGTCAACTTCCCATTTGGCATCACCCAGATGTTCACATTAAGCCAAATCTTTGTATTAGAGTAAGCAAAATGGTCATGTGTTTGTTGCATTTACGTAGGAATTTTGATGAAATATAGGGTGATAGTCAGTAATAGTTGATGAAATGCTTTGTTGTGAGATCTGACTGAGCTCTATGCTTCTCTGTGTCAGATACAAAGTGACCGACCTGATGGGGGAGAGGCAGTACCTGATTGACCTGACCCTCAAGGCTTGCTTTGATACCATGGAGCCCTGTCAGCAGACAGTGCTCATCCTCAGAAACTACTTGGTCACCAAGCCACAGTGTGCCTGGTACACAGGATTTATAGAATCTGGTAAGCAGTAAACTAGATTTATGAAAATGGTTTGTTTTGCAAGGGACAGTAATAGTGACTAAATCATAAGCAACCGGTAATGATGATGATTCCGATTTTCGGTATTAAGTTAAAACGTTCAAACACATAGTAACATGTGAAAAATGTCTTCACATTGCTTTAAATTTTCCTCAGGGTTTTCCTACACAAGCTGGCTAAGTTCTCGAGGACTGACTGGAACCTCTGTACTACAGAACAATGATGTGGCTAACCTCCTCAGTAGTCTCGGGGTCTCTAAGTACATAAAGTCCTCCTCCTGTGATGGAACAGCAGGGGAATATGAAAACTCTTACCAAGGCTGGAGATCTTGTAGGTTCCAGTTAACATTGGCTTGTATTTGAATTTCTTCTCAAATCTTCATCATTTGTATAGCTTATACATTGCAAGTGTTGGCTGCAAGTTGAAACTTTAATTTTCACCGAACTACCATCCTGTTATTATGATATTTCAGTGTGTCCTAATGAAGCTGGAATCCAGAGGCCATGGTTTAATAGCAGTGTAGCTACCTGTATTTTGTCTGGGACCTGTACAGGGGTAAAGTGTTGTATAAGTGTACCCAGACTGAGATTGTCCATAGAGGCCTACGTAGAGATCAACCCCTGTAACAAAACCCTGCAGGTCGGGATAGAGAACCTCAGGTTCAACCACAGTCTGTATGGCTACAAGTTTGGGGAACACGAACAGTTTGATCTGTATGGATTTGTGGTCATTGAGTAAGTCTCCTTTGTCCAGAAACAAAGATTTTTTATGCTTGTTTGTTTGCTCCTATGCTATTACATGCTGCATTTAAGATTTGTGTAAGTACATCATTCTGTACTTTATAATTTTGATTATTAAACTAATTTTGTTTCTGTAATCATTTAGTTCTTCAAAGTTGGAAAAAAAATAACTGATAATCTCAATTGGAATGCAGAATGTATATTGACACATTAAATCAGATGCATGAAATGACCTGATTAATTTGTTCATAGTTTTGTGATCACTGACCTGCCGTTTGGAGGGGTAGATGGCCAGTACCTGGTGAACATGAACATGAGCGTTTGCTGGGAGTCTGGCCAGCCCTGTGACACTGTGATCACTGTGTTCAAGGACTCACTGCTGCCCAAAGAAAACTGTAACAGGAGGAGGGACTTTTTAGACTCAGGTTTGTTAGAGGCAATCTGTCAATCATGATGCCAAAAAATCATCAGAGGCGAAGTAGAGGGTTAGAATTAAAGTAATGTTTTTAGATAATGATATTCAAATATTTGAAAGGTTTTGATAATTGCTGATGTACTGTATACAGCACCTTTCGCCCTCATTGTCAGTGGGCATATTAAGACTCGGCAAATTCCAATTTCTCAAATTACCTCTTTAAACAAACTATATCTGGGCAAATTCAAGACAGGCTGAAACCATTTGCAAGTGAAGAAGGGTGAAGAATAACCATGTATACAGTATTCAGTGGCTTAACAGTTTTAATATATGGTACAATAAAAGATAATGTACAGGAAAAATGCTCAAAACTCAAATGTATGTGTGTATGATACAAGATACCTTTAAATATGCAGGGTTCTCACTGGCTGTCTGGAAATCTGAACACGGTATCACCACCACTGGACCACTAGACACACACCAGGTGAAGCTCCTGCTACAGGACCTGGGCGTGGCTTCTCACGTGAAAGACCCCTCAGACAGGTGTGACTGGTCGTCCCCCATGTACTCTGGAGCCAATGCAGAGGGGTGGAGTGATGGTATGCCTGACCCTAAAAACTAAACAAATTTCTCAGATGTTTATCAGAAGATGTTTTCCACTTTGCTTAGGTTGCAACTCAAAAACTAAAGTGTTGTCTCTTCCAGGCAGACTTAACAAATTTGTTAGAAATTTCAAAATTAGAAATTGTTTCAACTTCAGAAATTTCTTGTTTTGTTAAGGGTGCAACACAACAACTGAGGGGTTATCTCCCCTGGGTGCCAAGACTCGCTGCTCGATCTCGCCTTCCTGTACTGATGTCCATTGTTGCCTCCAGTCAGACACCCTACAGGAGATGTTTGATGCCTACATCTATCTGGACAGCTGTAACAGTAAAGTGACAGTAGGGATAGAGAAGTTCCAGTGGAATGACACACTGGTGGACTACCAGTTCGGAACTTCTATGCATGTTTCTCTATTTGGACTTGTCAATCTGGAGTAAGTTGGAATTTGAATTGAGCCTGCATCTGGATTGCATTTCTTCTGTTGTGATGATGTGTCCAGAAGAAAACAAGTGTTTCTGTGTTATTTGGATACATTTTTTGGTCTATACTCGAAATAGTGTCCAGTACTTTCATTTCAAAGAATCATATTTTTCTATCCTCATTTCATTTATTTTATCTCAGTAAGAGCAGCTCAGTGGTAATGTATGTCATTGTGTTACAGCTATATCATCACGGACTTGGTGAGTGAGAATGTGTATGGAGTTCGATTCAATCTGAGCATTTGTCTAAACGCCAGTGGACCGTGTGAAGTCCATGTGGAAGTGTTTGATGAGCACAGACTCAATAAGCCCAGCTGTAACTGGACCAGGGGCTTTGCCATTGAAGGTATGATGATAAAATTTACTAAATATAATATTATGGAGCATTTACCGGTACATTCAGGAATATTGCAAGACACCTTCAGCAGGTATAAAGGTGCTATATTGATGTTCCTTACAGATTTCTCCTTGGAGTCCTGGCTGTTGTCTAAGGGGTACTCAGACTCCATTGATCTGCCCAACTATGTTGTGTCTGAGCTTCTTCATGACCTTGACATTGCTCCATTCCTGAATGATATCAGTTGCAATGGGCGATCAGTTCCTTTCTATCCAAATACTGATGGATGGAACAAAGGTGAAATTATTAATATCTAAAAGTTAAAATAATTATCTAAGGCTGAATTTCTTTTTAGCTCACCTGAGCCAAAGGCTCAAGTGAGCTTTTCTGATCACAATTTGTCCGTTGTCTGTCGTTGTTGTAGTCGTCGTCGTTGTTGTCGTCGTCGTTGTAAACTTTTCACATTTTCATCTTCTTCTCAAGAACCACTGGGCAGATTTCAACCAAATTTGGCACAAAGCACCACTAGGTAAAGGGGATTCAAGTTTGCTCAAATGAAGGGCCACGCCCTCTTTAAAGGGGAGATAATTGAGAATTATTGAAAATTTGTTGGTATTTTACAAAAATCTTCTTCTTAAAAACTAATCGGCCAGAAAAGCTTAAACTTGTGTGGAGGCATCCTCAGGTAGTGTAGATTCAAGTTTGTTCAAATCATGGTCCCCGGGGGTAGGGAGGGGCCACAAGAGGGGGATCAAGTTTAACATAGGAATATATAGAGAAAATCTTTAAAAATCATCTTTTCAAAAACTATTCGGTCAGAAAAGCTAAAATTAAAATGGTAGCATCCTCAGATAGTGTAGATTCAAGTTTCTTCAAATCATGGTCCCCGGGGGTAGGGTTGGGCCACAATTGGGGGATCAAGTTTTACATAGGAATATATAGAGAAAATCTTTAAAAATCTTCTTCTCAAAAACTATTAGGCCAGAAAAGCTAAAATTAAAATGGAAGCATCCTCAGATAGTGTAGATTCAAGTTTGTTCAAATCATAGTCCCCGAAGGTTGGGCGGGGCCACAATTGGGGGATCAAGTTTTACATAGGAATATATAGAGAAAATCTTTAAAAATCTTCTTTTCAAAAACTATTAGGCCAGGAAAGCTCAAATTAAAATGGAAGCATCCTCAGATAGTGTAGATTCAAGTTTGTTCAAATCATAGTCCCTGGGGGTAGGGTGGGGCCACAATTAGGGGATCAAGTTTTACATAGGAATATATAGAGAAAATCTTTAAAAATCTTCTTTTCAAAAACTATTAGGCCAGGAAAGCTCAAATTAAAATGGAAGCATCCTCAGATAGTGTAGATTCAAGTTTGTTCAAATCATAGTCTCTATGGGTAGGGTGGGGCCACAATTGGGGGATCAAGTTTTACATAGGAATATATAGAGAAAATCTTTAAAAATCTTCTTTTCAAAAACTATTAGGCCAGGAAAGCTCAAATTAAAATGGAAGCATCTTCAGATAGTGTAGATTCAAGTTTGTTCAAATCATAATCCCTGGGGGTAGGGTGGGGCCACAATTAGGGGATCAATTTTTACATAGGAATATATAGAGAAAATCTTTAAAAATCTTCTTTTCAAAAACTATTCGGTCAGGAAAGCTCAAATTTGAGTGGAAGCATCCTCAGATAGTGTAGATTCAAGTTTGTTCAAATCATAGTCTCTGTGGGTAGGGTGGGGCCACAATTGGGGGATCAAGTTTTACATAGGAAATATATAGAGAAAATCTTTAAAAATATTCTTCTCAAAAACTATTAGGCCAGGAAAGCTAAAATTAAAATGGAAGCATCCTCAGATAGTGTAGATTCAAGTTTGTTCAAATCATAGTCCCTGTGGGTAGGGTGGGTCCACAATTGGGGGATCAAGTTTAACATAGGAATTTATAGAGAAAATCTTTAAAAATCTTCTTTTCAAAAACTATTAGGCCAGAAAAGCTAAAATTAAAATGGAAGCATCCTCAGATAGTGTAGATTCAAGTTTGTTCAAATCATGGTCCCTCGGGGTAGGGTGGGGCCACAATTGGGGGATAAATTTTACACAGGAATATGTAGAGAAAATCTTTAAAAAAATTCTTTTAATAACTATTTGGCCAAGAAAGTTCAAATTGGTGTGTAACCATCCTCAGATAATGTAGATTTAAGTTTGTTCAAATCATGGTCCCTGTGGGTAGGGCGGGACCACAATGGGGGATGAATTTTTATAAATAGAGAAAATCTTTAAAAATCTTCTTCTCAAAACTATTAGGCCAGGAAAGCCCAAATTTGAGTGGAAGCATCCCCAGATCATATAGATTCAAGTTTGTTTAAATAATAGTCATGGGGTAGGGTGAGGCCACAATGGGGGATGAATTTTTACATAGGAATATATTGAGAAAATCTTTAAAAATCTTCTTTTTAAAGACTATTTGGCCAGAAAAGCTTAAAGTTGTGTACAGGCATCTTTGGGTAGTGTAAATTCAAGTTTTCAAAATCACAGTCCCTAGTGGTAGGGCGGGGCCATGATGGCGGTTTGAATTTTTACATAGGAATATATAGAGAAAATCTTAAAAAATATTCTGGGAAAGTTTTCAGTACTATGTGTGAAAGCACAGGTTATGCAGATTTAAGTTTGATGAAACCATGATTCCCTAGAGAAAAGTGGGGCCACGAAATGGGGGGTAGGGGTATATAGGATAGAGAAAAATCTTCTTACAGGTACAACAAAAGGGGCTTGGTATTTACCAAAAAAAAAGAGGTGGATAAAAATTTGCAGATTTTCAATTTTTTTTAGCAAGATCTACTGTACTTAGTTGTCAAGATATTTTGATACTGTAATGCTAATTTGATCAGAAATAAGGCAATTGTTGCTCAGGTGAGCGATGTGGCCCCTGGGCCTCTTGTTTAAAATGCATTTGAAATAGAATTATGCCTTGAACATTCCATACTTTTGGTTTGAAACTTTATATTAGATCTGTCAATATTTTGCTGTTTTCAGCATGTGATGAGTATGTGGCCCTGAGCCCAATTGCAGGCTCCAACACAACCTGCCATCTGTTTGACTTCTGTACGGGAGTGAGGTGTTGTTCGGAGGTTGGCATGATCAGACGGTCCCTGCACACATTCCTCATCATCGACCACTGTAACTACAAGCTGGCGGTGGGAATCGAGAAACTGGTGGTCAACACCAGCCTCCATTCCTATGTGTATGGCACCACCCGCACCGTAATGCTGAACGGAGTCATCAGGCTGCAGTAAGTGTCAGGGGTTCTCCTTACTTTAAGATCAATACAGAGGCCAATGTCAGTTTAGGGTCAGGGCTCTGAGTAATTTGGTGACATGATAATGTGTCTTTTCAAAACATGCTGTAATTATTGTTCTTAATGATTTAATAAGATAAATCAATTTGATGATTTATTATTTTTTGCTTAGATACTCAATAAATGACTTCCCCAATGAGAACAAGTTCCAAGTTAATGTGAGTCTGAAGATCTGCTTTGAGAGCAGTAAGCCGTGTCTTCTGGAGATTCCCGTCTTCTCCAACACCAAGCTCCCAAAGAAGGTGTGTGACTGGACTACAGACTTCCTGGATCCAGGTAGGTCAAAGTGACTCAAATAGATGATCCTGTAACTCAAGAAGATTTTTTAATAATGGCCTTTCAGCCCCAGAATTTATCCTCTTCTCCTTAAAGATATATATCATAAACTGATAGTTCGTAAGATTTAAAAAAAAAAGAAGGTTAGAAATCTGTTCAGAAAGAATGGCTACTCATAAGCTGTGTTTTTATTTTAACCTTATTGCTGAAATATCTTTTGATTTACAGCGTTCTCATTTACTGCATGGAAAATGGAGAGAAAGATAACAGGAACTGGTTTGTCAGAGAACTTCCTTGCTGAGCTGATGGATGACCTTGGATTGTCCTCATTCCTCCTGAGCAAGGACAACAAATGTAGCAGTGCTAAATCTCCATTCACCCCAGCAGTGAATGGTTGGAACTATGGTTAGGAAGTTATTTATTACAATAATTACTTGCTATTTACTGTAAACTTTGTATTTGATGCGCTTTTTCAAATAAAAAGAAACAATGCAGGTTATTGGGTTTTTTTTTGCAGGATGTCCCTTGCCTTTGAAGTCTGCCCTGCCCTCCCTGTCCGCTCAGCCCATCACCTGTCATGTGGACTCCTCCTGTGGTGGTCTCCATTGCTGTATCAATGTGGCTTCACTCAGCACCACCTTCACCACAAAACTGGAAGTGGACCCCTGTAACTACAAGATGACCGTGGGTATTGAGAAGCTTGTCTTCTCCAAGGATCTGTTTGATTATGAGTGGGGACAGCAAGAGGAAATCTGGATGTTTGGGGTTGTCAGAATGAGGTCAGTTGGACACTAGATTTATGATGATTCTGATGTGCATGACATGTATAATTAATGATTTTATGCTATGTAACTATAACTATATGCAGTTGAATATGGTAAGAGAGATGTAGCGTTCATTTTAATAATAAGGTTTATCTGTGTTGTAGGTTCACACTGTATGACCTATACATAGAGGGGTATTTCCTGATTGACCTGGTGGTAGAGGTGTGTCTTGAGGCCAGTGATGTGGACAACTGTGATATATCCATCATAGTGCTGAAGAACTACTACCTCCCAAAACAGAACTGTAGTGGAGATCCTGGCTTTGCTACACCAGGTTCATATAGTTAATAAAATTTGTTCAGTAATTTGAACTTTCAGTACGATTTTTACTTAATTTCCAAGTCAAAATTCTACAATTCTACATTAACATTAATGCTTTAGAGATGCTGAAATATTTTGTAAAATCAGATGTTTGCAGAGTATTATAATAGTGATATAGCGCAATTCACTATTCTCTATAAATTTCAAAATTCATACAGTTGAAAAGTGATATCATTCAGTAAAACCATGGAATTATTAAAGTGATGGGAAAATCCCAACCACTTATTTAATTTACAGATCCTCATATATCTTGTCCTCTTTGAGTTTAAAGTAACAAGGTTTGACTACATTACCATTTATGATAATGATATCAAAATTTAAATGCTTCTGCATTACAATTGACCAGGCTTCAACATCTCGAGCTGGCTGGTTACCCAGGGAGTGCCATACACCGAGCCACTGGACAGTCACATAGTGGACAACCTGATGTCTGATCTGTCCATGGCACAGTACCTGCTGGAGCCGTCTTGTTCCTGGACCAGTGCCCAGTACAGTGATGCAGCTGCCATGTGGACCAATTGTATGAATCTTGTCATTTATATACTTAAATTATTTTTTCTCTTTTCTTCAAGCTTTCAAAAAGATTATAAAATGGAAGTTGTAAAGTTATCTTTTATATATCAAAATAAAAACAAGTGCATATTCCATGATGTTCATTCTCCAGAAGTTAATTTTTCAGAACCTATGAAAGCTTTGTATCTTGATATCTGTTAAGTATTATGTATGATATTTCTGCTTCTTGCAGACTGCCCGCCCAGTGTACAGGCCTCCCTGTCCAGTGTGTCTGACCGGGCCCTGTGTATTGTGTCCCCCTCCTGTACCAACATCACCTGCTGTGTACAAGTCCCTCTACTGAACAGAACGTTTGAGGTTCAACTGGCTCTGGACAGCTCTTATAATGAACTGAGGACACAAGTGGACAAGATATCCAGGAGACAGTCTCTGATTGGCTACAGCTTTGGGACACAGGAGGTTCTCAGTATTCAAGGGGTCTATAAGCTTCTGTTAGTACCATATTACCTTTTACATGTAACTTTATGGAAATTCTCTTGTGTATTCCAATTTGGCTTTTTTCATGAGCACTTCTGCTTCATAGAAATTGAAACTGACTATCTGTACATGATTTAAAATATTCTTTGTCGTTTGAACAGCAATACTGTAAAGATTCATGAGAGATTTTTACTTACTCACCCTTTATCTTTAGATACAAAGTGAATGACTTGGTGGATGGTAACCTGTTTGATGTCACCATGACAGCGGAGGCTTGTTTTGTGGACGGAGCATCATGTGATTACAGTGTCCCCATTCTGACCAATTCACTCATCCCCAAAGTAGAGAGAATGTGGAACAGAACATATACTTTCATAGGTAGATCATCTTGAGATAATGTTCAAATTAATGAACTAATTTGATATCAAACTCTCTCTGAAATTGAAGATATAAGCCATTTGACTTTGATGAATTAAATGTAACTGTAATGGTTATTAAAATACTACCATAGGAAGAAAACTACTGTATTATTTTTTTAGGATTCAGAAATGGAGATACTTTAGAAATTTCTGATATTCTGTGGTACTTTTATGTATTGTGTTATATGTATGATTGACTGTTTGGTTGTGTTTGGGTCAGATTTCTCACTGTCTCAGTGGTTGAGGGAGAAGTCGTTAGCAGCAGGCTCTGTTCTCCAGCCCTATCATGTCAGTGAGCTGTTTGAGAAACTCTCTGTCATTGCCTACAAGAGAACACCATCCTGTACCAGAAGTGGATCTGGGTATGCCACCCCTGACTCCCAGGGCTGGGTTAATGGTGAGTAGCAAGACTCTAAGTGTAGTACTGCCACCAAAATGATGTAAGCATCAATTATCAGTGACTGTAATGAAGTGACACAATGCATTGAATTGATTTCTGATCATGTAGATTGTGCAGCAGTACCTGATATGTTGACCTTAGCCTCCTACCCTTTGACCTGTTACCTTGACAACACCTGTAACAAGGTCTCCTGTTGTGTGGATTCTGTCTTCACAAACTCCACGTTTGAAGTGGTCTTTGACTTGAACCAATGCACAAGGATGCTTACTCTGGAGATTGAAAATCTGAAAGTGCTGATTCCATACTCAGAAATACAGTGGGGTAGGTACAAGAAGATTTGAAGAGTTTGATTGTGTAAAAAGAGACAATTTTCTTAAGTGAAAAATGTATAAACTGTGCAGCAGATTCTCCAGAGAAACAGAAATTTTTTTTATTATACTTTGTAGAGAGGCCATCACAGTTCTACCTGAATAGTGTGGTCAGACTAGAGTGAGTATTGTCATCTTAATGGTATTTATTCCATTGCGCACTTTAATGTGTTATTCCTTGCTTGCTGAAACTGATCTATATCGATATTGTTTCAGTTTTCTGTTGTGCATATGATTTAGCTCATTGTACAAATCATTCTTTGTTTCAGCTACATTGTGTATGACTTGTATGCAGAGAACTTCTATTTAGTGGATTTAAAATTATCTGTGTGTTGGGAGACCTATGAACCTTGTGAATTCATTGCACAGCTGTTTAAAAACAAAATGTTACCAAAACAACATTGTCCTGGAAACATGACTTTTGAACATTCAGGCAAGAACATTATTTTGTCGCAAATATCCAAGAGAAACTTTGTAATTCCCACAATTGTTTTTCTCTTATTTTGTTTCAACCCAATTTTGAAAAATGACAGTGGTATAAATGAATATATTGTCTTTATCAGGTTTCTCACTGAATAATTATGCCTCCAGTAACGGCCTTGACCCAAATAACATCCAGGGCAACGACCTGGCTTACCTGTATGATTACCTGGGGATTTCTAGTTACCTGAACACCCCCACCTGTAACAGGAGTGAGGACAAGTACACACCCAGCACCAATGGATGGACAAGCAGTATGTGCATTTCTAAGTACTTTATGTGTACTTTGTATGAATTCTAATTCTTTGTTGTATAATTAATAAAAACACTATGGACTGTACATTTTCATTCTTTTCCTGTAGAGTGCCCTGTAGACATATCCTCCATCTTGCCAACTTTACCTTCAAATATGAACTGTCATGTGACCTCTTCATGCACTAAAATAGAGTGCTGTTTTGATGTTGCCAAGTTTGACTCAAGACCTGTGACCTTTTACATTTTCTTGGATAACTGTGACTGGATGATCAGTTATGGAATAGACAACTTTGTTGCAAAACCAGTTGTGTTGCTTGACTTCACTTTTGATGAATGGCATGAATTTTGGATGAAAGGAGTTTTCAGGATAAGGTTTGTTAAGTCAGGGGTTATTTTTGAAGGTTTACTGCATGGTACTTTGGAAGTACAAAGACAATGATAAGAAAATCCTCTTTTTGTAGGTTCATGGTCACAGATTTACCTGGAGCATTTGATTTCCGGGTGACCCTGACTTTCAGCATTTGTCTGGAAGAGGGTTCAGCTTGTGAACAAGAAGTGGACCTTTTGAGCAATGCTCTGTTACCACAACAGTCATGTGACTTTAACATTGGAACTCCAATAACAAGTAAAAAATATAACTTTTTTGATTCATTAAGCATGAATAAATTCTGACTCAAAATTACCAAAATTACCAGCATGTTGTAGAGCATGTATTTACAATATGAATGATTTCTGAATAGATTTCACCTTCACGGACTGGAAGCAACAGAAAGGCTACACCCAAATGGAGGAGTTCAGTATCGCCAAGCTTGAAGAGGAGCTGGGACTGTATGGCTATCTACACAATGCTACATCCATGTGTAACAGAACAGCTGGAATGTTTGCTGGCTCTACAGATGGGTGGAAAAATGGTAAGAGAAGGAGATTTATTAAAAAATACATACTGCAGTCTTTCATCAGATATTTATTACCAAGTTTATGAAGATCATTTTGTAAGTTGCAAACAAACACTTTGAAATGTATATCATTAAAAACCCATAGAATTGTAAATGTGTAGTCAAGGAACTTAAGTCTTTGACTTCTGTTGGCTGTCTGATTTCAGACTGCCCAATTGCGATCTTTGGAACCCTGCCGTACATTGATGGTCCGATCGCCTGTAACCTGGGCTCTACCTGTACATCTCTCACCTGTTGTGTCCACACAGAGCCACTATCTAGACACCTAAACCTGGAGCTGAGTCTGAACCACTGTCTTGACAAACTGACCATCATGGTGGACAAGTACTCACACCTGATAAAGATCAGCCAGTATCAACACTGGGGTACGACTCTTTATTGTGTACACTGTAAATTTACATTATTGTCATCTTCTCCTTTTAGGTGAAGAAATCATTTGTCATAAATTATGTCTTCTTTATAGGTACCACTCAAGTTTTGGATATCAGCAATGTTGTTAAACTAAGGTAAGAATCTTATTTTTTGGGGGACATTATATTCAAATTTTGTTTACTGAGAAATCATAAATATCTTTTAAGAGATTAATTTTCTTTCATTTTAAGTGGATAGGGTGTATTTTCAAATATTTATATCGAGACACCATGAAAAGTTTGTCACATTAACTTATGTGTTAAACATTTCTGAATTCCCAACTGTAGATGAACCTTGAAATCATCATATACACCAGTTACCTGGCCTTAAACATGTATCATATTTTGACATTATTTTATTCTTTTTATAATAAGCAATTGATTTACCTTCTAACAAGCTTATGACAATTTTTTTCTATATATTTAAGCTTTAAGCTTGAGAACCATGAGAGTGAGAACACGTACCTGATCAGTTCCTCCATCACTTCTTGCTGGGAGGGCGCCTCCAGCTGCCAGAGTTACCCCCTCTTTGACAACGTCAGGCTACCCAAGTACACAGGACTTCCTGAGTGTGACTGGAAGGAAGATTTCATTGAGTCAGGTAATAACCACTCTGACTGCCTTCATAGTGGATATAATGGATTTTCATGTCACAATGTTCTTAAGAATTTTACTTAAACATTTTAATTCTGCACTAGTATGAAGATGATGACCTCTGTAAACTAAAATTGTGAATGATCTTTTAGGGTTTTCAACAAGCAGTTGGCTGTCCACCAATGGCTATACTGACAGTACACCTTTGGCGGCAGTCACAAGACAAGATCTGTTGAAGTATCTGCAGGTGGCATACTACAAGGAGCCAGATTGTGATGGAACAGGTGCTCCCTACACTCCAGCTAATGCAGACAGATGGAATACAAGTAAGGCATTTGCTAGTGTTCTAATCACTTAACAATAGATTTTGTCAAAATTATAACAAGAAATGAGGAAGAAATGAATGCATAAAAATTTAATTTTTTTCTCTCAACATTTTAAAATTTACCTAAAACCCTGCAATCATGATTTTATATATACAGTGGAGCCTCAGATATCCGGAGGCCAGATATCCGGACGCTTCACTTACCGGTCGATTTTTATTGGGAACGGAATTTTTACACAATAATTTGTCTCGTTTATCCGGAATTCCGCGTTCCGGATCCGGACGGTCAAATTTTACCACATAATACAGTTTTCCTTTAAATTTTACCTCATTTAACCGGACAGTCACATTTAAGTGTTCGGGGGCACATAAGTTTTTTATGCGCAAGTGCAAATTGGTGTAAAAACATCTGACACTGGTTGTTGGTTTTAAACAATGCCTTCGTCCGGTAATCGGGGTCACCTGTGTCACGCTATGAACTCGCCCGAGGATATTACGATAACCATGGATGCGACATGTTTAATTGTCGCCATTTAACTTATGAACTGTTATTGTTTGATTAAAATGTCATGAAAATTGTTTAATTTGTGTTTAAAAAAGTCATCTATTGATTGAATTAAAATTCTATTAATCGTAGTATGATTAGATCGTTCGTACGCTTATTCATTTTAAAACGTAATTGAAATGAAATATTTGATAATTTGAGTTCTGTTTACGATAGTTATTAAGACCGCTTGGGATGTTCAGGGTATCGACATTAATTTTATAGCGTGTGTTCAATAAACAGTGTAATGATAATTTATGCCAAACATGGCGTGGATGAGTGTTCACGCTACTTGTAAAAATCGCTTGGGTGCAATTAACTCTATAGAAAGATGGATACGTAAAATTAGTTTGGGTAAGTTCTGTCAATGAAAAAATAGCTTGGACAATTATCAGTAAGGGAATATATACAGATTTTCATCCATTTTCAATCATCAAATGTTGAGCAGCTTCAAACATGTCAACACCACCGGCCAAGAGAGCAAGAGTTACGATCACCGCTAGCTTGAAGAAAAAGCTTTGTCAGCGCAAAGTGGAACACCGACTTTCTTCTCTTCGCTTTGTTATGCGAATGTAATTAAAATATCGGTTTAATACAGTGATTGTTATGTACATGTACATGTACATGTGTTGCATTGAAGAATGTAGTGCTAAGTTTCCTGTGGAAAAAAACATACCTTAAATAATGTTTTTAACAATATTTTGTTTTGTTAATTTAAAAAAAATCTAAACTTTTTTTGTAGTGCTTATGGCTATCAAAATAAAATATTTAATTGTATAATTTATTTATGAGTTATATTTCCATAAATATTAAAGGTAAATATCACAATTCAGATATCCGGACGCTTCACCTATCCGGACGATTTGGCCTGGGGACAAAAGTGTCCGGATAAGTGAGGCTCCACTGTAACAGTATCTATTTGAAAGTTTACATTGAATTGTGAACTCAGAATTAAAACCACTGTTTCTGAGCAACTTTGTTGACATTTCCACATCTTATTTTCTGTGCTATACAGCATGCTCCAGTAGCACAGATCTGAGTCCACTCCCCAGTACCATGTCCTGTCACCTGCCCGACACCTGTACAGGGCTGGACTGTTGTGTATCCAGCTCCAAGCTTGGAAGGACATTCCAGGCAACACTGGACATTGACCCCTGCACATACAGGATCATTGCAGGCATTGATAGCTGGAAGTTCACAGAGACTCACAGAAATCTATCCACTGGTAATCATAAAACATACCATTCTTAAGTGACTCGCTTACTCACCAAATTGATTTCAATCTGAGAGTTTTTATTTCACTGACAAGATTTCTAATATGTACTTTTCAGGTTTGGCAAAGAGTATATGGTTATTGGGTGTTGTAAGAATGGAGTAAGTATCAAATTGATTTGGATGATAATTAGCTGAGAAATAAAAAGATATTGGGAAATATTTAATTTGTTTATCTTTGTTTTACAGTTTTGATGTGGAGACCTTGTGGAGTGACCGGAAGTACATTGCCAACCTGAAGATAAGCATTTGTCTGGAGAGTGGAGGGCCGTGTGAGATCAGCAACCAGACGGTGTTCAGTAACAGTCTACTGGCCTTCAGACAGTGTAGCTGGGCTCAGGAGCTGCCCACTGGTAAGACATAGCCTTATAGCATATGTAACAAGTGTATTATGGTAGACTTATTGTCACCTGTTTAATAAAATCTGAATAATTTTGGAGACGGTTTTGGCACGTTTGGTCTGTCTTAAGAGTTGGAAGCAAACTTTTTTTAAAAAGGAGCTTTTTTTAAGTCAGATATCTTTAACTTGGGGCATATTTTCCGCTTTTTAGAATACCCTTTCATTAGATGTGTAAATGAAAAGATTTGCTAAATCCATTATAAATGATAATTTTCCTGACTTTTATATATAACTTAAATACTCTTCGTTAACCTGAATGATTTCTTTTACAGGATTTTCTCTGAGCTCTTGGAAGTCCAGTCACAACTTCTCTGCTAGTGACCCCCTGCCAGAATATGCCATTGCTAAGGTGATGGATCTGTTGGACCTATGGCGGTACCGTAAATCAACCACTTGTCAGAGGCCCCAGCCTCCCTACTCCCCAACCTACATAGGATTTGTCCAGGGTAGGGTGCAACTATTCTCTCTCTATAATCTTAAATCTTTGTCTAGAGATGGAGAAAAAAAGATTGTGATCTGCAAAAAAATTAACTTTTCTAGCTCAATATAAACCTTGTAAATTTGACATAATTATAAATCTGCATAATCTTTAAAGCCTTGTGAAACAATCCTCATTTCCTGTTTTGCCAATGATGAGAGTGTATGACATGCTTTTGTTACTTTAGAGCCCCCCTGTAATGTGGCGGGCCTGCCTTACAACCTGCAGAAGAAGACGTACTGTGTGGTTCAGTCCAGCTGTACAGCCATCTCCTGCTGCTCAGACGACCCTGACATGGAGATGACCTTCACCTGGTACATTGACATTGACGTCTGTAGCCACGTCCTCAAGATTGGCATAGAGGAGTACACTGCCCAGTTCTCACTGCTCAACTTTCCATTCAGTAAGATTTCCATTAATGTTAAAACTCTGGTAGACATTGAAATCAATAATTGTTTTGGCCAAGAACCATTTCGTTATGTCATATTATTTTTTTTTGTAGGAAAACCTCAGAGTTTTGTTCTTTCTGGGGTATACAGAATCAAGTATGTAAAAGGAATTATTGTGGATTAGGAGAAAATCTGCTGCTTTTTAACCATAAAATCTGTTGTTATTTTAGCAGTTTGTCTCATGGTTGCTGTTTGTGTGTTTTGCTAGTTACATCATCTATGACCTGACTGGGGTGGAAGAATACATGATGAGTGCCAATGTCTCTGTGTGCTATGAACCGGACAGTTGTGTCTTCACAGACATTGTCCTGGTAGACGTCCGGTTCCCCAAACCTAACTGTAACTACAAGTCCTCAGATTACAACATGCCAGGTATATTCATATATATATATATTCGTGTTATTCAATATGGAGAACTGTTGTTCCGGTTAATCTTTATTTTTTTTTAAATTCTTTTTTTATGAAGAAGTCATTGTGTTATTGGGCCATTTGATCAATATTTTCAGGATTTTCATTGACGTCATGGTCTCTTGACCAATCTCTATCTGGAGGAACTCTGCCCACCTATGCTGCCAGAAAGTTGATGAAAGATCTAGGAATAGCCATGTACATGAATGAAACCTCCTGTAGCTCTGGAATGGGAGCATATACAGGTCTTGTTGATGGATGGAACAAAGGTCAGCTCATAGAACATTTAGATAATCAATTAAGACATGTACTGAAAATAGTATGAAAATGGAGTGAAAACTCTTAAATATATAATGAATGAGGACAATGATAAACATATAATTTGAAATCAAGTTAAATTTTCTACCTTCAGCCAGTTATCTTTTAAAGTGAAAATTTTTGTATTAATAGTTTCTTTAAAAATATATTCAATTTAACTTTACAGAGTGTGATACATCAGTAACAACTGACCCCCTGCCCTCTGGCATTGTGTGCCACATTCCGTCATCCTGCACCACCATACAGTGCTGTGTGGATGCCACCACTCCACTAGGGCGGTCCTTCACCACTGTCCTAGATCTAGATCCCTGCACTCACCAACTCACACTGGGAATCGAGAATTTTGAACACAAAGTTTCTCTCTTAGATTTTAAGTTTGGTATGCACCTTTGACAGTTATATATCATGTGATTTATATCCTTTAAAACAAAACTTTTAAAGCTGCTTGGTCCGATTTTATACCAAATTTTATACACGCTTTTAAACGATGGCTATGCTTAGTATATGTATAATAATAGACATTGCAGTAGTTTCACCCGACAATTATGCCAAATTTCAATGAAGAAAAATACGTACAAAATTTCCTAACAAAACAAACGACATTAAAAGGTACCGTGTTATATCGCCTCATGTTAAATTTCACCCCTGACGACGAGACGGGTATGGTTGTATTACGAATTTGACACCGCTTTATATAAAGGTCGAAATGATCAGACAAATTACAAATACAAATAAACATGTGTACGTTTTGTTCGCTAATAGTTCTTAAGTCTGCTTTCTTTACAATCGATGCATAGCATGCGGGTTGAATAACCCCAATCATTCGGGGGACGAAACCAAGCGGTTTCCTTTTCTAAACATTCCCGTGATGCATTTTGCTTGTTTTTTCGTTTGCCCAAAGAGAAATTATTTTTATTAACTTTCAATATTTCTAACTTTGAAAGGAGACTGATTCTGCTGGTGTAAATAGGAGAAAGTGCATAACTTTCTAAGATAAATGATTTGTATGAAAAAAAATTTGATACTGTAATTACAAAAAAATCGGACCAAGCAGCTTTAATGTTGCATACTGCAACCACTATAATCCCTTGAATGTTGATATTTTTGTACTAAAATAGCTAGATTTCTAACACATTTTTGAACACTTATTTCCCATCCTTTTTTTTTTTCAGATGAAATATATCACTTTTACCTGGAAAATGTTGTCAGAATGATGTATGTATTACCTGGTATTTAGAGTAAATAAAACATGAAACTAATGCTATTCTTCTACACTAAATTTTTTAAAACATTTGTTCAAAGTCAGATATCATTCATTTTTATTTATATTTTTTAAAACAGGTACTCGGTCTATGACTTGGACAGTGATGGAATGTACATAGTGGACTTGAACATCAGTCTGTGCTTTGAGTCAGCGAGCCCCTGTGCCCTGGATGTTGAAGTCTTTAAACAAACTGTTCTTACGAAGAGAGAATGTCCAAAATATACAGGGTTCCTACAATCAGGTGAATGCCAAGAGAAATACTTGACAGCAATTCAAAATATAAATTACGTAGAGCTAGCCACTGTAATTGAAATATAATTTTAATGCAACTAACATGTGGTTTCCTTTCAGACTTTTCTCTGACTGTGTGGAAGCAGGAGAATGAAGTGAATGGCACCACCTTGACCACTGCAGAGATTGTGGTTCTCCAGGAAGACCTGGGCTTGTCTCGGTATTTCCTGGACTCTGCATGCTCTAGATCGACCGCACTGTACAACCCTCATATTGACTACTGGAGAAATGGTAACGATATTGCCAAACTGATCTGTGTTCTTTGTTACAGATTTTCACTCAATTGTTGAATGGTTTTAAGGAGATAATTGGGAGATTGTTGAAGATTTTGATGTGCTTTCATTGAAATTTCTTAGCAACTCTTTTGAAAGGGTTGGTGGACTAGGGGTGTAGATTATTTTTTTTTAAATGATCAAAATAAATGTAATAAATGTGTTTCAGATTGTGGATCTTCAGCCACAGGACTGAGTCAGTTTGTTGTCTCGGACAACATCAACTGTCAGCTGTCCTCTAACTGTACGACCTTGACCTGCTGCATGGAGGACACAGTGACAAGGTCACACATACAGGTCCAAGCCTCCATGGATCCATGTCAATTCAATCTGAGGCTGAAAATAGAAAAGATGACCAGGGACATTTCTCTGTTGAATTACACTTGGGGTTTGTTTGATTTCTTCATCTTTAATAATGCATAGTTACTAGAAAGCATTTGAAGAAAAAAGCCTTTTTCAATTTTTGACATCTTTTGTTACAGGAGAGCTTGAAAAAGTAGACCTGTATGGAGTGTATGTGATAAGGTAGAAATCTTATTTGAATTTTTTTGTAAAAGACAAATTTCAAGTTTCTATTATAAACTAGTATGATACCTGATCTTCAGTAATGGTGTGTATAAATATGAATTACAATTTTTTAATAAATAAACTGTATGAGTTATTGATCTTTCTTGCATAGCTTTACCCTGGACAACCTGTATAACTCCAGACAGTACCTGCTGAGTCTGAACATCAGTCAGTGCTACGAAGCTGACTGTGCAGTCAACCACATGGTCCTCACCAACTCGCTGCTGTCCAAGCCAATCTGTGATTGGTCCATGGACTATCTCATCACAAGTAAAAAATAGTTTAAGTTTGCATAGCCATTGATACTTTTAAAAAATTTAACCTATGAGGATGCACTGTGCAGCAAAACCATTTCACTTTAGAAATATAGTTTAGTATCCTTACTTTGGTAGGTATTGTAAATTGTGCTTAACTATATGAAACCTTTCATATGAATTTATGGGATTTATCCACAGATTTTTCCCTGGCCCAGTGGAGGATGGAGAAGTCCCTCCAAGCAGTTGGAGACATTCCCAATAACTACCTGCTGCGTCTGATGGATGAGACAGGAATCGCGGGCTACCTCAAGGAACCAAGCTGTAACATGTCTGATGGAGTGTACGCTGGAGCTGTGAATGACTGGACCAATGGTAAGTCAGCAGAGTCAGACCAGCAGGGTGAGCAACATTGGGGTTTTTCATGCCATTGTTTAGTTTATTTTACCTTACATAAAGATGTTTAATGGGGATTAGTGTAAATAGCTTAATTTCTAGCATGAGAGTGTTAAACTTCACTGGTTTCATATGCCAATGAGAGATATTGATATAAGTTGTAGAACTTGTTTATTAATCGTTGTAAAATAATTAAAGTTTATAGTTTTATTGGTTTTAGAGGGAATACAATTCATGTTGGTTTAGTTAGGAATGATTTAGTATTTTTCCTTTGAAAAGTACATGTAGTGATAATTGATGTTTATCTAGACTAATTAAGTTTTAATTTCCTTGTAAAGTTCATGTAAGTTTAAAACCAGGGTGTTGGTTTAATGAAACAGTATCGATATATTGATTGCATTTATTTAAATATCATTTTTGGCATTTCTAGATTGTTCAAAGAATGTGAGCTTGTTGACCTTGACCTCTGACCTGAGCTGTAACCTTCTGGCCTCCTGTACGGGAGCCCAGTGCTGTGCCACGTCTCTCACACTACAGAGAACCTTTGAGGTATACATCAACATTGACTCGTGCACCACCAGTCTCAGCATACAGATAGAGCAGCTCTTCTATAATCACACTCTGGTCGACTTCCAGTGGGGTAAGATAATTTTAGACTTTTTTGACAGATATTGTCTGTAGTGCTGAAACGAATACCATAAATCAGTATTCGAATATTCGTGAGTGCTATTCGATTCGTGTTCTAATATTCGTAGACGTCATAGACAATGTATTAAGCATACATGATAGTTTGTATTACTAAGTGGGTGTATGTGTTGACTGCTTAAACATGTCATTCGAAGTTGACACTTAATGCATGTGTAGCAGGTCAGTGCCGTATAGGTTTTTATCAGTACTTCGCGTTGTGTTTATTTTTGTTTTGAGACTGAATTTGACCTCTACAATAAGAATTAAACTTAACTAAATTATAAATAAGGTATGAAAACGACTTTACTCTCACTATAGATAAACCAGAACTCAAAGTAAATGAAAACCAAGATTAACAACCCTTTATAAATTTATTATAACAAAATAAGAACACAAGTCAATAGCAAATACTTAAATCCCCCAACCCTAAAACCTAACTTTAACAGGGACCTCAAATAGACAGACGAGACGGGTCGGGACTCAGGAGAAAAGTAGCTAGCGAAACCAGCTGTCTCCCTCCCCCTCTCTGCTTGGAGAAAAGTAGCTAGCGAAACCAGCCGTCTCCTTCGTCAAATAAGGACTTACATGGGTTTATATATGGGACAGAACAATAGACAAATGTCATTAAAGTGATTGGCTATCGTATAAAGTGGGCGTTACCAAAGTAATAGAATAAATCACATCGGGATCGGAATGCAAATAATAACAAATAGAAACAAAATCCCGATCTACCACACATGAGTATCCATTGAATTGGGTGCGCATTTAATATTTATGCAAATAATAATATACTGATATTTTTTTTAATTTCCATCAACTACAATCAAAAGATTTATTACTTCTTTAATAATATACTGCAGTCCTGACTCCTGTATGAGACCGATACGTAACTTCGTAAGTCAGTCCAAATATTTCCGCCATGTTTGATATATACCCGGTAGTATTAAAAAGAAAACTTATAACGCTCATAACTCCGGAAATGTTCTGTTTATTTAAAAAAAAACAAATTATATAGAGGTATCTTTTAAAAAAACTTTCGATATTAACTCTCCGTAGCCCAGACTCGTTCAAACAGTTAAGCAATTTTTTCTTCAGCGTCTGACATGAATTGAAAAATCCAGAATGTTTGTCTCCGTTCGATGTAAACCCTGCTTTTACTTTCAAGGTAAACAAGCAAGGCGGAAAAGTCTATTACTGGGTTAAGTAATAGACTTTACCAAGCATGGCAGTCATAGATTGCTTTATCTTTACTTTCGTTCCGAGTAAAATGAAATACACGATCTGCATAGTTTACAGTACTTGATATGGGTGTTTAACATGTGATCGAATATTCGAATGCTAAATATACATTCGAATATTAGAAATTAACTATTCATTCGCGAATATTCGAACATTCGTTTCAGCACTAATTGTCTGTCGAATTTAGAAAGTTTGATGCATAATTATGAATCAAATGAATTTTGAATTTTAGGTGTGGAACAACATTTATGGCTGTTTGGAATATACAGAGTAGAGTGAGTATTCAATGGCATGTCTACTCCACTGAAATCACTTTATCAAATTTCTATGTTCTGTATTTTGTACTAACCATTATTGATTAACCTTTACAGCTACACCTTAGATGACCTTCTGAAGGAGAGCTCCTATCTAATTACCCTGACTATCCAGTCCTGTTTTGAGAGTTCAGACCCACAGTGTGACTCCTCTGAGTCCTACACAGTGTTCAACAGATCAATCCTCCCCAAAACAGACTGTGTCTGGAAGGCCAACTTCAAGCATACAGGTAAGATCTCAATTGTCAGTGATTTTATTGCCTTAACATAGTGCCAAATTTGTGTAAGGTAGATGAAATATTGTTGATACACACTGTAGTTTTTTCATATTCAAGATTCTAAGAATAATCTTAAAGTTCATAAATCTATAGCATTTTGATATGAGTGAAATGCTTTAAAATTATGCATCAAAAGTGAAAATCATTCAGAAGATAATAAATTATTTTATGATCAACCTTCCACAAAGCACCTGGTTTTGACTTTCAGGGTTTTCCCTGTCTACCTGGCTGTCCTCCAATGGACTGAGTGACCAATCACAACTGCCGCAACACAAGCACCTGATCTACCAGCTGTTGGACGAACTGTCTGTGGCCCAGTACCTACAGACCCCACCCTGTGACCCGTCAAAGGGAGTATACACTGGGGCTGTGGAAGGGTGGACTTCATGTGAGTCATCAAACGCTAAAGTGTCAATGTTATTTATAGCCTATCTCTTAATGTGATAAGGCATTTACCTTAGAAAGCATATCATTCTCATTTTCCAGTTTTATACTGCTTGAAGAATATTTTTAATGTGTGGTTGACATGCACAAAAGAAATGCATTCATTCCAAAGAACAATGAAAAATGCATCTATTTCATAGTGAAACTGTTGTAAAAACCAAATGTAAGAAGATATTTGTTTTGTGCACAGTGTGCAGCAGGACTGTGAACACTGGCAATGTATCGGGCAGTGTGTGTCACCTGACTTCAGAGTGTACTTTCTCCGAGTGCTGTACGGAGGTCAGCTTCCTCCAGCGGTCCTTCCACACCTTCTTACACATCGACCCCTGTAACTTTGTGATGGTGGTGGGCATCGAAACCTACAGCAGGAACATCTCACTGGCTGGCTATCACTGGGGTTTGTACTCACGATCTGTTGGCATCCAGAATATTTAATTTTTCAATCTGAACTCTTTTCATTTTATTTACCAATTTTTATGGGCCATCAAGGGGTAACATCAATATAAACACTAGCTCACATAATGCCATACACATTTTATAAACTGTACACACATGAGCAACTGTACATTTAGAGTTTCATATTCTTATGCAGGTATGCAGGAGCATTTCTGGCTTGCAGGAATTATCAGAATAGAGTAAGTAACATGACTACGGTGCAGAAGATGATTCCAACCGATTTCTTACTTCATGAAAGACTTGAATGATGTTTGGGTATTTATTTTGATTTATTTTACTTAGCTTCACTGTGGATGACATGTATGGAGAGAGGCTGTACCTGGTCAACATGAACTTGAGTTTCTGTTTTGAGTCTTCTGTGGCATGTTTCAAAACCATTGACGTGTTCAGTGACACACTCCTCCCTAAAACCTCATGCAGCTGGAATTCACAACAAGGTCCAATATACTACATTGTCATCCATGAGAAATTAAAATAAGTACAGAATATGGTTTTATTGCAAGTTAGATCCAAAGCAATTTTTGTTATCATTTATATTGGTGACATGGTTTTGCAGGTTTCTCCCTGAGTAACTGGAGATCCAGTAATGGTGTCCCAGCAGGTGCTTCAATGACTGGGTGGCCAGAGTTACTGTTGTTTGAGGAGCTAGACATTGCCCAGTATGTGTACAGCACACAGTGTGTTAGGGGAACAGGACTGTACACAAGCTCCAGTGTCTCAGGGGTCAACATTGGCTTCAACACAGACGCTGCTTCATACTCACAGAGTAAGATAAATTTAAAACCTTTGAAACAAAGATCTCTTAGGAGACAGTATAAACTATACAATTCTTTGCATTTCAGCTACCCTGTTATATTTATCTACATCTCTTCTTGCAGTATGTCAGCTTTCAGTGGACTTTGCCGGTCACCATATGAGCACCACCACGGCTGACAAGGTGACTTGTTACCTGCCCTCCCTGTGTACCGCCATGGACTGCTGTGTGGAGGTGGAGCCCCTCTCTCGCTCCTTTAACGTCTACCTCCACATTGACCCCTGTAACTACCTGCTGAGGGTGGGCATAGACAACTTCTACTTCAACCAGTCCCTCGACAGATACACATTTGGTAAAGCTTTCCTTTTAACATTGCACTTCTAAAAAATGTTTTGTCATTTGTTCAAACATTATTTTAACATATTAATATTTGTCTGAAACAGGAGAAGAAGAAGTATTTTCAATGGCAGGAATCTTGCAAATGAGGTAAGACCATGACCTTCCATAAGGATTTAAATAGGAAGAATTATATAACCAAAATTACAGCCCTCTGATTTGTAACTTCTGAACCTTTCATTACTACAGGTACACAATTAACAACTTGGTTGATGAGAGAATGTACCTGGTGGATCTGAAGCTAAGTGTTTGTACAGAGAGTGGCTGTGAAGCTAACTACACCATCCTCAAAGACATGCTCCTTCCAAAACAACCTTGTTCCTGGAACTCGGGATACATTGACACAAGTAATTAACATACTTTTATGCAGAAAACTATACCCAAAGTGTAGTGCAGGGCCAGCCAAAGGTTTTCTAAGGCTTTTAGCTTCTCTTTTATTGACAAGCTCTGAACAGTGGTGATTTGAACATATTTTATTGTATATATATATGATACATATACAAATGGGTAGGACACAAGTTTTGACAACTTACGAGGTCTATACCAACAGTGGTGCGTAATATAGCTATATTTGAATGGTTTAAATTTCTACTGTAGTTTGCTGTTTACTGTATGTCACTCGTAGTTTTAATTTGTTGAGCAGGTTTCAATGCGTCTGACTGGATGGCCATCAATGGGTACAGCAGTCCTCTGTCAGACTCGCAGACAGCAGAACTCATAAAGACGATTGGTGGGGGTTCTTACATGGTGAAAGACCAATGTAGCCCTACTTCAGGAAGGTTCAAAAACTCAAAAGATGGATGGGTCAAAGGTAAACTATATGCAATTATAGATGGCATAGAATTTCTTTTTGTGCAGACTCCTTGATAATCATCAGGTTACTACATGTATCATTATGTTGGGAAAAATGTATGGCAATTAAAAGATGCATTTTTGTATTGTAATAGTTTTAAGGGAGAAATAGAACCACAGCTCAGGTTTGATTTAAATCTGAAATAGTTTAGATAAGATTTCAACCACCAGTCTCTACCATTGTTTCTTGTACAGGCTGCTTCTCTCCTGTGTCACTGACCAATCTGACAGACAGCTCAGTGGTGTGTTACCTGGACCCCACCTGTACAGGTGTGGACTGTTGTATCCAGGTCAACCGGATCAGCAGGAATCTCAATGTCAAGGTTACACTGGATCCATGTTCCCAACTGCTGACAGTGTCACTGGAGAGATTTGACATCAAACTGGATTTGATCACCTATACCAAAGGTACATCTACAAGTTTTGAGAGTGATTTAAAGTAATTGATTGTAATAATATGTATTTATATTGAAATAATTTAATTTCATTGAAACTTATTTTGGGATTGTTGTTCATCTTAAAAGGCACAGTGAGAGAATACTCTTTGATGGGGTTCTTGAAAGTTAGGTAAGTAAGTGGAGGAATTAAACATCCCTCAACTTAAAATTTTTACATTTGAATATTATACCCTCAATATGTGTAATATGACTGTGCATCTGCAGTTTACTTATCAATAAATCTTATTCAAAATCTATATTGATAATATTGTTCATTCATTGTAGTCTGAGATTAGATGACCTGAGGTCACAGAACAACTTCCTGCTGGATTTGGATGTCAGCATCTGTTTTGATATCTACTCCTGCGATGTCAACGTCTCAGTTCTGAGTAACACCAAGTTACCAAAGAGGTCATGTGACTGGTCAGCTGGTCTCCAAGGTATATTAACCTTTTTAAAATTTCAGATGAATGTACTTTCATTTAAAAGAAACACAAAGAATGTGAAGAATTTTGGTAACAAGATAGAGAGAATATTCAAAATGCAAAATTGGAATTATTATATTAATTGTTTGGGATAATGTGATTATTACAAAAATAAACAAACTATGTGGTGCTGATATATTTCAAGGCATGTCATTGGCTAAATGGTTGACTGATCTGAATGTGGACAACACAACTAACCCACTACCTGACCATCTGCAGAGTCTGCTGCTAGAGGATCATGGGATAGCAAACATGATGAAAGAGGTGCAGTGCAGTAGAACAACTGATGCTAAATACACTTCCACAAACACTACTGTTGATGGCTGGAATGTCAGTAAGTGGGGCACCTTGATTTATATCACTATTGTATAAGTAACATGGGTATAATGGGAAAAAAAGGAGTGTGGTATCGCCAGTTAGGACATGTCAAACAGGAAAGTATATAATGCGTACAGTATATGATATATGGCTTTTCTTTAAGTCTAGTATTACTAGCAAGTTGGTTTAGATTGTTTAGTACAGATTTAAAAAGTCATAACATCAGGGTTTAATTCTCATCCAAGTCAATATCTGTCTCTGTTGCCCATATTATATGTAGTGCCACTGATATTCAAGGTACAGGTCTGTGACGTATAATGTTTTGTAGATTGTCCATCCCTGCCGACCCTGCCCTTTCTGACAGGTGACATCACCTGTTACCTGGAGGATACCTGTACTAGCGTCAGGTGTTGTGTGGAGGTGGCCCGATTCAACAAGCGATCACTGGAGGTAGCACTGGACTTCAACCAGTGTGGGAACTATCTAGACATCACTGTGGAAAAGATCACCACCTCATACCTTCTGACTGACTTCAAGTATGGTAAGATCACTTACTTTTGTACCCATCTTTTGGCCAATAGGATAAATTTTATATAAAAATATCTATAAATTCAGTCAAGAGTTAAGCATGTTTTCTTTGATTTTGAGTTACAGATTTGTTTTGAAGTTTTAGGTTTTTAATGCCTAATTAATATTTCTTTTGTCTAAGATTTAAATTTGTTTTATAGGTGTGCTGCAAAAGACTTCATTGAAAGGAATGTTTGAGATGCAGTGAGTACTACTTGTTCTAATTTCAATTTCAATATCTAGTAAGAACTTATTTAATGAGAATTCACCATATTAATCCCAATGATTTTACAGATACAACATCACAGAGGATAACATTAACAAGAAGTATCTCTTTGACCTGAAATTTGCCGTGTGTTACGAGGCAGACTCTTGTGATGAGACATTCACCATATTTAGTAGCACTGAATTTAACATGGAAACATGCAGCTTTAAATATGACTTTTTGGATCCTGGTGAGTTAATGTGGTAAATTTATGTTGAAATGATTTCATAAAAAGAATTCTGTCTTGAGGTAATAATAAATGCTTTAAATTTGTATTATTACTGTTTTCTCTATATGATTGGTAGGCTTTTCCCTGACTGTTTTCTCTATATGATTGGTAGGCTTTTCCCTGACTGTTTTCTCTATATGATTGGTAGGCTTTTCCCTGGCTGTTTTCTCTATATAATTGGTAGGCTTTTCCCTGACTGTTTTCTCTATATAATTGGTAGGCTTTTCCCTAACTGTTTTCTCTATATGATTGGTAGGCTTTTCCCTGACTGTTTTCTCTATATGATTGGTAGGCTTTTCCCTGACTGTTTTCTCTATATGATTGGTAGGCTTTTCCCTGACTGTTTTCTCTATATGATTGGTAGGCTTTTCCCTGACTGTTTTCTCTATATGATTGGTAGGCTTTTCCCTGGCTGTTTTCTCTATATGATTGGTAGGCTTTTCCCTGACTGTTTTCTCTATATGATTGGTAGGCTTTTCCCTGACTGTTTTCTCTATATCATTGGTAGGCTTTTCCCTGACTTCATGGAGGACGAGTAGATCCATAGCCAGTGTGAACGACATCACAGAGGCCCAGGCTGATGAATTGTTCATGGAGCTGGGTCTGGATCACTTCATGACGGCCGCCGACCAGTGTTCCTCCTCTGACAGAATCTACAATGGGACGGTGAATGGATGGACCAGAGGTCAGTGTCTGTATATATACACTGGTTCAAAAAAATAAGAATTCTGCATGAATTTTGTATTCTTTTAAAAAAAAAACTATTCTTCTTAAAAAACATTGGTGTTTTATTGACAATGAAATTTGGTACAAACTTGCAAGCATGACATCGATAAATACTTAAGAAAATTCAGCTCACAATTAAAGTATGTTCTATTTACAAGAGTTACTTGTGTGCAAAAATGTCACAGATATGCAAAATATGGCTCATAATCTCTTTATGTACATAAAAGGTCAAATATACATACAGTATTATGACATCTCATTGAAAGACAACTCATCGAAAAAATTCATCGATGCGACAACTCACCGAATGGACAGCTCATGGATACGACAAGTCATGGAATAGACATCTCATGGATATGACAATACATCGATACTCATCGAAACTCATCGAAACTTATCAAAATTGAAAGTGAAAGTGAAAAAGTAGACACTAAAATTGAAAAGTAAAAAACAATAACTAATAGGTATCAGAAATTTTAATTGTATTCGCACTGATTTACATTTAAATTAATACCTTATATTGTGTGCTAGCCCTTCAAGGTATGGTAAATAATTGTCATTCACGACTCGTTCTCCGAATGTTGAAACGATCGAATAAATCTTTTTGTTTTTTCCAATAACTATTTTTTTTTCATTTTTCCGATCACATTTGTCACATTATTTGTTTTTATTCCTTTGCGAAGGAATGAATGTAAAATCGCTTCCTCCCTCAGACATATCGTGACTAAGAATAAAATGAAGACAATAACCTGAAAGTGTTCAAACATTTATATTTTTATTTCAATTTATATCGATGAGTTGTCGTCATCCACGAGATGTCTTTCGTTGACATGTCGCGTCGGTGAGTTTTCTTTTCGATTAGTTGACTTTCGATGAGTTGTCGCATTCGGCGAGTTGTCTTTCGATGTGATGTCTGGCACCGCCAGAAGCTCATCTATCTTTTTAATAATCTTTTTCAAGTTTGTTGATAATAAACTGTTGATCAAATTTTAAATATACTTCATGGTTACAAATTCGTAATTGTTAAAGATTTGTAAATGCACACCTGTAAAGATGTCCCATTCTTGTTCTGATTATAGCCTGTGTGAGCAGTGTGCCTGTGCTGCCTACCATCACAGACAGTGTGTGTCACCTCAAGGCTGACTGCACCTCTGTGGAGTGCTGTACAGAGCTCGCATTCCTAGAGAGGTCCTTTAGAACCTCAGTCACTTTAGACCCCTGTAACTTTCTCCTCACTGTCAGTATAGAGCGCATGAAAAGGGAGATCCCCCTCACAGGATACAGCTGGGGTCAGTGTAACAGGCTTGAATGAAATTATTGCAATATTGTTTAGAATTCTTGAAATTACAGTTTTTAGTCTCTAAGTTCTAATGGATTTTACATTTATTTACAGGAAAACAAGAGCACCACTGGTTAAATGGAGTCGCAAGACTTGAGTATGTAGATATTTTTTTTTGGACCATTAACGTCCATTTGATGTGTCTAAGAGAATGTTTGTGAATATTTCAAGTACATAGTATCTGACATTCTGCATTACCATTTGAATTTTTTTTTTTTTGCGAAATTATTTTCCTATAACTGTACAACATTTATTATTCAGCTACTCTGTGAAGGACATGTATGGAGAAAGAAAGTATCTTGTGAATATGAACATGAGTTTCTGCTTCGAGTCCTCAGGAGCCTGTCTTTTAAGCTTCAAAATACTGGAGGACACACTGCTACCAAAGGTCCTCTGTTCCTGGGATAGCACACCAGGTGATTACTTTATTAATTGTATTTGTACATTAAAGAAGAAGTGAATACTGACTTGATATATGTTGCAGGGGATATGCAATGTCTAGTAAAAACTTCAATTTTATTTGCACATTTATAATTGTGACAGATTTCTCTCTGAATGCATGGAAGACTGGCAAAGGTTTAATCCCAGCAGACCCCCTCCCATCTTGGGCACAGTCGGAGTTGTTCGAAGAGCTAGGGATGGCTCAGTACCTGACCCCCTCTGCCTGTGCCAGGGGATCAGGACTGTATGTGGACTCCAAGAGTGGAGCCAACAACATTGGATTCAATACCAACTCCACTGCCTACTCCCAGGGTAAGAATTTTACCTGTTTGTAAATGTAATTGTGTTCAAAAATATTAAGATTTATTAGCATGAATTTCTCTCTCATGGAAATCAGTATTTTTATCTTAAAACAGTAATGTTAGGGTTCTCTTAGAATACCTTAAAGTTTTTTTTTTCCATCTTAAAAACAGTGCTACAAAAACTAAATACATGTAACAGGCATATCATTTTCGGATCCTATCTTTTAGTATGCCAGCTGTCAGTTGACTTTGCCAGTCACCACATGAGCACCACCACGGCTGACAAGGTGACCTGTTACCTGCCATCCCTGTGTACCGCCGTGGACTGCTGTGTGGAGGTGGAGCCCCTTTCTCGGTCCTTTAACGTCTACCTCCACATTGACCCCTGTAACTACCTGCTGAGGGTGGGCATAGACAACTTCTACTTCAACCAGTCACTCGACAGATACACATTTGGTAAGTAAAGTGATTTTGGTAGTTAACTAACAATTATAGAGTTGTCATATAAGTTGTGCATTATAAAGTGTTTGAAACCTTTGTTCGTCTGCCACTTTCTTTTTTATATTTTAAGGTACAACAGACAATTTCTTCATGACTGGTTTATTGCGTATAAGGTATGTTTTCATCATATTTCTTATAAGATGATTATATTTTGAAAACCATGCATTGTTATCTAGAAATTGCCAGAGTGTATGAAATTAATCACTCGAGAATTAATTAAATTGTTTTTAACATTGATCAGCTATAGCCTAGAGGACCTGACAGATGACCGTGCCTACCTGGTGTCTCTGAATGTCAGCGTGTGCACAGAAAGCACCTGTGATGCCACCTATGTCATTCTGAACAAAATGGTGCTCCCCAAACAGCCCTGTAGCTGGTCCGAGGGATTCGCTGTCCCTGGTCAGTCACTGAATCTTTGTTATTTTATAGAATGAATTTCTGTTAATGAAATGTTAGAACAACTCTCTTGCATAAATTTGATAGATCTATTTATACAAGAAAAAGTAAAGGGGGAAATGGGGACGAATTTTTCCAGTAAATATGATATTTTGAAATTCTTTTTCCAGGCTTTTCCTTCTCCAGCTGGAAGACAAATAATGGCTACACGTCCCCTCTAACTGAGTCGGAGACGGCTGAACTGATGCTGTACATGAAGATGGGGCGGTATCTGGTGGAGCCCTCTTGTGATGCCACCACAGGGATATACTCGGGCTCTACAGATGGGTGGAACAACAGTAAGACTTTGAACCATCAAAACTCCTATCTGAATAAATCTTTGCACAAGTGTTTATTGCTTTATATTTTGGTACTATCATAAAATCATGTCAAGTTTTATACACTTTTTTCAATTGTTTTTTCTACCTGTCCAGTTTGTAGATAAACTTTGATTTAAGTTCACTTTTTTACAGGTGTATAAGTGATTGATATTTTACAAATTTAAATGAAGGAAATATGTAGATCCTTTTTTTTATTCTCCCAGATTTCTTGAAATTCTGCAGAACATGCAAATGACATGTACATTACATACTGAGGGATTACACTGTTTACTTTTCTTCAGCTTGCACTGCTGCAGAGGGAGTGCCCACCCTGACCACCCACCCCCTGGCCTGTCACCTGGACAGCTCATGTATGGCTGTAGACTGCTGTATCCGGGTCAGTGACATCACCAGGAACCTCCATGTCAAACTGACCCTTGACCCCTGTGCCTTCACCATGACCCTACAGATGGAGAGGTACCAAGTTGAAGTGGACCTTCTCACCTACAACTTTGGTAAGTTAAACTTGTATTAGTTACTTGTCATTCTTATCATATACAGAGAAAATGTTCATCTCATAATTATTAGAAAAAAATCAGAATAAAGAGGGTTTTTTTCAGGCACTGCTGTCACATATCAGCTAATGGGGATGATCAGAATGATGTAAGTTGGAATTACATATATATTTTAGAAGGTTAATTTTTCTGTTCTAATTAGATTCCTAATTAAACGAGAGGAATTAATTTATGTGTTAAATCCTGAGAAGCAACCCTAGGGATTTTAAAATATTGCTTTTATTTTTCAGACAGTTTTGAACTATAGGAAATTATAACAAAAATTGGTGATTGATTATATTCTCGCAATTTAATTCAAACCAGCAGAATCACAGAATTAAGTACTCGCATGAAATAAGGAATTTACAGTATCTGATTACATGAATTTTTCATGTTGAAGAATACTGATTGATATGCTTCATCTGCCATGTTTTTCAGTTTGACACTTGACAACTTGGAATCTCAGAATGAGTATCTAGTCAGCCTTGACCTTCAAGTCTGCCTTGAAAGTGGGTCAGCTTGCACCATATCTGTGTCAGTGCTGAAGGACACCAAGCTTCAGAAGACAACATGCGATTGGACAGCAGGACTAGGAGGTAGATGATATAACAGCAAATTTATTATTAAAGGGTACAACACTTACAATTTATACAAAATCTTCATTCGTAGGATTTTCTCTGGCAACATGGTTAAGTGAACAAGGGGTGAGTGGCAGCCCTAATCCATTACCTGACTACCTGCAAAGCCTGGTTCTAGAGGATCATGGGATAGCTAACATGTTGAAAGACACTCCCTGCAGCAGGTCTACAGATCTAAGATACAATGATGTCAGTGGCTGGAGTACACGTAAGGCTTTTGACTTTGTTTTGGTCTAACTTCCTGCTACAAGGTTGAAATCTTCAATTCAAATTTTGCCCTTCGGATATAGGCAGTTTTCCTCACACTTTTTAGGTCACCTGAGTCAATTGGTCTTCGTCCGTCGTCGTGCGTTGTGCGTCGTGCGCCGTGCGTCGTGCGTTAACAATTTTACATTTTTAACTTCTTCTTGGAAACTACCAGGCCAATCGTTACCATTTTTGGTGTGAAGCATCTCTATGGTAAGAAGAATCTAAATTATGAAATTTATGGCTCTACCACCCCTGGGGTGCCAAGGGCGGGGCCAAATATGCAAAAAAAGCCAAATTTTCAAAAATCTTCTTCTCTACTTCCACACATGTGAGGAAAAAACTGAATGCATGGTTATGATGTCCATGAGGCCCTCTACCAAAATTGTGAAATTTATGGCCCCTGGGTCAGGGGTTCTGGCTCTAGGGTGGGGCCAATATGGCCATATAGTAAAAATGTATTATAATCTTAGAAAATCTTCTTCTCTACTCTCATATATATTTGTTAAATACTAAATGCATGATTATGATGTCCATGAAGCCCTCTACCTAAATTGTGAAATTCATGACCCCTGGGTCAGGGGTTCAGGCTCTAGGGTGGGGCCAATATGGCCAAATAGTAAAAATATATTAAATCTTAGAAAATCTTCTTCTCTACTCCCATATATATTTGTTAAAAACTAAATGCATGTTTATGATGTCCATGAAGCCCTCTACCTTAATTGTGAAATTCACGACCCTTCGGTCAGGGGTTCAGGCTCTAGGGTGGGGCCGATATGGCCAAATAGTAAAAATGTACTAAATCTTAGAAAATCTTCTTCTCTACTCTTATGTATATTTGTTAAAAACTAAATGCATGATTATGATGTCCATGAGGCTCTCTACTAAAATTGTGAAATTCATGACACCTTTGTTAGGTGTTCATGCTCTAGGGTGGGGCCAATATGGCCAAATAGTAAAAATGTATTAAATCTAAGAAAATCTTCTTCTCTACTCCCACACATGTGGGCAAAAAACTGAATACATGGTTATGATATCCACAATCTCCTTTACCTAAATTGTGAAATTCATGGCCCCTGGGTCAGGGGTTCAGGACATGGGTGGGGGGGGGGGGGGCAATATGGCAATAAAGTGTAAATGCATATAATGTTTAAAAATCTTCTTCTCTATTCTCACACATCTGTATAAAAAAAAAACGACTAATAATTATGTTTACCAGGAAGTCCTCTACTGAAATTTTAATTTTCATGTCCCCTGGGGTATGGGTTTTGACTCTAGGGCAGGGCCAAAATGGATGTATAGATGTTAATGCATATAATGTTAAAAAATTATCTTCTTTACTCCCACATACCTGAAAGGAAAACTAAATTCATTATTTTGTAGACCAGATCTTTTAGTTTTTCACCAAAATTATAGGTTTCACAGTTCTTTTTGAATTAAATGTGGTTGTCATTACAAATTTATAATTTTTCTACTCCAGTATGAAACCTAATTAATTAGATGCATATATGAGACTCCATGACAAGTTTGTGTATTGGATATATGCTACTCAGGTGACCGTTAAGGCCAATTGGCCTCTTGTTTCTTTCAAAGTCTGTTTTCTAATTGGCCAAGTTTTGAATTTATCCATAGAAATCAATGTTGTGTTCAGATATGTTCAAATATTAATATGAACTGGCAAAGTGTTTTGCATTTGTTTCATATTTTATTTTGTATTTTGATTGGTTTACAGAGTGCTTAAACAGGACAGACTTGGTGAGTCTACCGGCAGGCATCAGCTGTCACAACCCGAGCTCCTGCACGGCCGTGTCCTGCTGTCTGGAGATTGAGCGGTTTGGGGGACGTCTGATGGAGGTGTCCCTGGATTACAGTCCCTGTGGGAACTACCTGGACATCACTATAGACAGGATACCCATCAAACAGTACCTCACAGGATTCCAGTATGGTAAGGGCCGTTCTGCTGTGTTCCCTTTGTGTCTTATAATAAGTACACCTATTTGGTGACTACTTATATTTGGACAAAATGAAGATCTCTGTCGTTTCCAGCAACAACTGTGATATGTACCCATTTGATTTGTAGGCACAGAACACACGGCTTCCTTGAAGGGAATGTTCAAGCTCAAGTAAGATATGCACTGCCGCTACCTCCGCCACATATTTTATTGAAAATCATTGTTTGTATTACAAGGTCAATAAAGACTGTATGATTAATATTTGACATTTGATATTATCGTGCTGATTCTCAGTTATGATTCAAATTACCCACCCATTCACAGATTAAAAAAAAAGTTTGCATCATGATTTCTTCATATACAAATGTTTCTTATTCTAACAGGTACAACATCACAAGAAATGAAGGGCAGAAGAAAATAATAATAGACTTTGAAATGCAGGCATGTTATGAGATGGGATCTTGTGAACAAACCTATGTTATGTTACAACAGACTGAGTTTGACATAAAGACCTGTACACATAATGAAGGATTCTTAAATTCATGTAAGAAATTGTCATCAGGGTAATTGATTTCCATTTTTTTTTTACTGTGAAAACGAATTAAAATATTACAGTCATGCAAATTACATGTATTTGAGAATACTCAAACTGCTTTTAAATTAGCTGTAAGTATATTATTTCATCCTGTTTTCTAGTGAAAATTAACCACTAAACCTTTGACTTAAATTTTCTTGAACATACTTGCTGATTAATGGCATATTAATAGCTTTCTCACTGACCAACTGGCTGGCTGCCCGGTCCATCCCTAATGTGGCCTCCATCACAGAGGCTCAGGCAGACAGTCTGTATCTGGAGTTGGGACTGGACCACTTCATGCACTCCACAGACCAGTGTACTCTCTCAGATTCTACATATGGATCTGCCTCTGGAGGATGGAAAAATGGTAAAAATTGTGATTGTATATACTGTAGAAGCAGAAATATTCATTGAGAATTTAATTTTGTTATTTTCGTTGCCAGTATAAATCAACGAAATTAAATCTATGATGAGTTTTTAACCCTAGTATTAATGAATACAAAGAGATTTCGACATAACAAAATTAAATGCCAACGAAATTTTATTTGGTTTAAAAATGACGAAATTTTTATCCAGTGAAAATATGTGCTTCTATAGAATTACTGTAGAATCATAACAATTCATGGTGGCTCAATTTTTGTGGTATTCTTGGTTAGTCTTCCACCATGAATTTATATCCTTGACAAAATTAAATTTAGAAAGAGCTATCTTTCTGAAAACCAGAGCATCCACAAATTACAACCCCCACGAATAGGCAAACAACCCATAATCCACCAGAATTGGCCCCCACAAATTTAAATAATTAATCAGTAATTACAAATAAAAGCAATCTGTATTGACAAATGGTGAAGTTGTTAAAGATATGGAATTCAGGATCTTTTAATAGAATGAGTTTTCTTTGTAAGATTGCCCATCGATTCCTATCAGTTCCCTGGGAAGTATTACTGACCCAAACAAAGTGCGGTGTCACCTGAGGTCTGGCTGTGACTACATGTCGTGCTGTGTGTATGTGACGGAGGTCATGAGACATGTCAGGGTGGACCTGGGGTTGGATGTATGTAACCACACCCTCAGTGGAGCCATTGATAACTTGGCCGTCTCCACAGATCTCATGGATTACAATTGGGGTGAGTTTTAAAGTCCATCTGATGTCAAATGGATCCCTTTGAGGACATTGTACTTTGCACCTTCTTCTCTAATGATATCTGTGGGATGGGCATCAATTTTTTTCAAAGTAACGTTTAAAAAATATTCAGTGATAATAGACTATTTTACTGTCTGTTTGAGGAGAAATTTTATGTTTATTCTGACAGATACAGACAAAATATTTAGCCTTCATGGTGTGATCAATTGGAAGTGAGTATTATTAAAGAATTACTTTGATCATGAGAATTACTGTATTACAATGTATTTGAAACATCAATCAAAAGAGCAGCTTTATTGATAACAATTCAATTTGTTGGATAGTTTTAATCTAAGAAAAAGATTGGTCAAGCATGTAACTGTATTAATGTTTAAATATCACTTACCGCTTATATATATGACATCATTGTCCACAGAACCCGCTTGGTGGACGTCCCTTCCCAGCATGCTCACATAGCGGTGTTCACAATAAGTACCTGTTTTGAGAGCAGCACGTGTTATGAAGAGAAGATCCTTGATAACACCATTTTCTTGAAGGAGTCCTGTGACTTGACAACTGGACTCAAGAGTGAGTTCATGAACAATTATTGTACAATGTCTTGTTACTTGTCCTCTCGGCTTAATGTTTGTGACAGAAGATTGGTATTGTCAATGATTGCCATGAAGACAAAACTTATGGTTTCCTATGGTTTTTTGTGTACCGGTAGTTATGTAAATATGTTTATCTGTACATGCATTTGTACATTCTATTTTTGTCTAGGTGGATTTTCTGCTTCTGCATGGATGACAAGTAGGGGATACACATCCCCCCTGAATCCCTCACAGACAGCAGAACTGATGACAGAACTGGACAGCCAGCAGTACTTGCTGGACACACCCTGTGATTCCACAGCTGGGATATATGCCTCCCCAACCAGTGGATGGACCAATGGTGAGTATGATTTCTTTCTTTATTTTTACAATACTGCCAACATCATTTCAAAAAGTGGACTACTTTTAAGTTTAAATTAACCAGAAAGTATGTCAACAACAAGAGTTAAACTCAAGACTCTTTAGTTTGAAAACCAATGCATTACCAAATGAGCTGTAAGGGTTAACTCACTATCTAGTGCTAGCAGCTAGTACAAGTGTGGCAATACTGAGGCTAATACAGTTATTCTTAAAAGACTCTCAATAGTTGATAAAACAGTTTTGTGATTATTCTTTCAGGATGTACTTCCTCTGTGACTTTACCTGATATCAGCTCCGTACCAAGTGTTTGTCACCTGGACGACAGCTGTACAGGTGTGAACTGCTGCCTCTCCCCCTTACTCCTTAGCCACTCACTCAATGTCAGGGTCAGTCTGGATCCCTGTGCTTTCCTGATGACTGTCTACCTGGAAAAACTCCAGATCAGTGTGGATCTGTACAACTACACACAAGGTAGGACTGCTTGGTCAACTGGAGTTGACCTTTTTGAAACAAAAGAAATTTTCTTTTTATTTGATGTTTTCATTTTAAATATTTTCAATTGTAGGCACAAGTTTGAGATATTTCTTGAATGGCATGCTTGGCATAGAGTGAGTAGCTTCTTATTGAATGAATTCTAGATTTAAGTATTCAATAACTTAGTTGGCTATTATCTGCATTGGCTAAATTTTAAAAAAAAAGATTTATGGGTCAACTGTTTAAAAAATAAAAGAAATGAATATGATTGTGTGGTCCCATAAGTATTTTGTACATCAGTATCTGATAATGTTTGAAATTTTACGTTGAACTTGAAAAGAAATTTTATAGTTTACTTTATTAATTAACATTCCTTTTTTAACATAGAATAAGTTATCATGAGCTTCGAGCAGAGAGAAAGTACATTGTGAACTTGGAACTCAGTGTGTGCTTTGAAAGTGCTTCAGCATGTGCAGTGATTGCCTCGGTCTTACACGACACAGCCTTACCCCAGAGAGACTGTGAAAGATCTGCTGAAATGAGTAATTATCAGTCATAAATATTTAGTTCTTTATATCTCAGACATGTTTTAACATGAATATGCTTGCTTTTACATTTTCAAAAATATAATTAAGATAAAATTTGCTCGAATTCATTGGTTATCTTAAAAAATGACACAAATGATTTAGTTATTTATGAATAAACAGGTTTCTCAGTGAACAATTACATCAGTTCAAAAGGATTCTCCTCGACCCTTTATCCTTTACCGGAACACCTTCAATTGAGAGTGATGGAAGAACACGGGACAGCTAATATGATGAAGCAGCCTGCCTGTAACCGACTTACTGATGCAATCTATGCCTCCACCACGCCTGTCAATGGCTGGAGATCAGGTCAGTCAGAACAAGGAGAGGGAGTCAGAAGCTTAACTTAACATTGTTGGTGTTAGGCTGTCAAAAGAAAGACAACAAACCCATGAATAAAACTTCTTGAATATTTGAATATAGGTTCATTTATCATTTTGATCCTTGAGGTTTTGGTTAGATGTATTTGAGTCCTTGTGTGTTTATTTGTATTCATACTCTTATCATTTGTAATCATTGTACAATTGGTCATATATTTGAATCCTTGCCTTTTGTATTTTCATTGGTTTGAACATATTTTATTGTATATATAATATACAAAGGGTTCGAACACAAGTTCTTGCAACTTACTAGGTTCTCACCCAATTTTCATTAATGAGGACAACAATACTTACACTTTGTTTTTAAAATGTAAATGGTAAAAAATAAAATTCAAAGAAATTTCAAAAAAGGAGGAAGGACATCCCCAACTATCGATGTTGGATTTTTTACCACTTCAGTCCTTGTTATGATATATATGGTCAAACATCTACTGTTATTTTGAAGACTGCGTCCCAGCGCCAACACTAACAGACTTGAGCGGGGAGGCTATCACATGTTACAACCCGGCCAGCTGTACAGCCACCACTTGTTGTATGGAGATCGACCGCCTGGGTGGGCGCAGCCTGGAGGTGGACCTGGACTTCAATCAGTGTGCCAACTACATGGATATATCAGTGGAGAGGGTACCAGTCAGAATGTACATCACAGACATCGCTCTCAATGGTTCGTTTTTCAATTACTCTCTCTCTGTCAAAGTGTGTTGGCAATTAACATATTGCATAATAGTAAAAAATGTCTCTTTTTAAATGTTATCCTTCTATATTGGATTTCAGGTACAGTTTATGTAGTCGGGTTGAAGGGAATGTTAATAGCAAGGTGAGATGTTTTGGATTTTTGGATGGTCTTTGTGAGAAATGGGTATGCTTTTAAAAAATTTGTTGGTTGTACACATGTACTATAATATTCTGACTTGCAGTCAATTTTCAGAATCGGTACATTGTACAACAAACAAATTTGGTTGTACAATGTACTTATATATACAATAACATGCTGTCCATTTTCAGGATATCTATAACTACAGACAAGGAAAACAACGAGTACCAATTTACACATAGTGTATCAGCGTGTTATGTTCCTGGGACTTGTGACCAGACTTACAACATCTTCCAGGATACAAAATTCAGCATCAAAACCTGTGACTACACTGGGGGATTTCTAGATTCAAGTATGTATTTTAAAAAGCAGGTACAATTGAACATTTTTAGTTATTTTCATTAAAAAAAAAATCGACCATACTAATTCAATGAAATTAATAAATTTGGTCCTATATTTTGAATATTTACATGTCAATAAAATAGAAATACTTTCTTTAATTACTCTCAGCTTTCTCTCTGACCAACTGGCTGGCTGCCCGGTCCATCCCTGATGTGGCGTCCATCACGGAGGCTCAGGCAGACAGTCTGTATCTGGAGTTGGGACTGGACCACTTCATGCACTCCACAGACCAGTGTACTCTCTCAGATTCAGTATATGGATCTGCCACCGGGGGATGGAATAATGGTATGCATTGTATTTAAAACATGTAATGTAAGATCTGTAAATGGACATTTTGTTTATATTAACCACTTTTTTAACTTTGATAAAAGAGTTTGCCAAAATGTCATTTTTTTTTGGTCAGAATGTCCAAACATTCCAACATCATCACTAGGAAGTATTGCAAAACCTGCTGAGATCCGCTGTCATGTGTCTTCATCATGTGATCAACTCTCTTGCTGCGTATATCTTGCTCCAATCAAACGTCATATTGAGGTTCAGACTAGATTAAACTTCTGTGGATATAAATTGGATGCAAACATAGACAAACTGAAGGATACCACTGATCTACTGGATTATGTATGGGGTAGGTTCCTCACAAATCAGTGTCTGATACAACTCGCCGTTCTTTGATAAGTGTAAAAGAATATATTTTCTTCAAATGCAAAAACTCTTACAAAAATTTAAAGGAAGTTTTATAGAAATTTTGTTTGCTTTCAGGAACATCAAAACAGTTTAATTTGAATGGAGTAGTAAAATGGAAGTAAGTTTAAAATTATTAGTTAAAAATAAATTTACAAATTTACAATGTCAATTTAGTAATTCATTTTTTTTGTCAATAATAAACATTTTTAACAAGCATTCTGAGAGTATTGCATAAGCAATACACGTCCGCTACCAGTTTGTAGAAATTTGTGAAAACAATGCACTGTTATGCAGAATATCACTCTTACCTTCTTCTGTACCCCAAATCAACAGACCAACCCGATAACGAACCAGATTGTAAAAATACAAAAAAACTCTGTTGATTAAATTTACAACACAATGCTTGACACTATTTTACAGAAGTTATTTTGTTGAAGAAATGGTCCAAGTAATGCACAATATTATAACTGACTACATACTTTCCTTGTTTATTCAATACACACCGAACCCGATAACAAACCCAAACATTAAAAAAATTGGAATATAAAAAATTTATTTCTTGAAAATATGTCAACCAGATGCTACAAAAGTGTAAACTTGATCTGTAGTTTGAGATTTTGAAGCTGTTCAGCAAATTTCATATTATTCATCAAATGCATAAAGAAAAAAAGTGTGGAAAACTGAAGTGGGAGGGACAGACGGACGGACGGATGGATGCAGAGGAAAGCTATAGTCCCCTCCAGTGAAAACCGATAGGGGACTGATAAGGTTAATGTCTGGTATTGTAGGATGAATCTAGAGAACTTGGAGTCACAGAACAAGTACACAGGAAACCTGGAAATTCAAGCCTGCTTTGAAGCTGGCACTTGCATTATAAACGAGAACGTCTTGTTAAACACCAAGATTCCAAGAGCTGTTTGTGACTGGACCCTAGGACTTCAAGGTCAATTTTGTCTCATTTATTTACTTTTAAAAGATAAATAAATTGATATTTTAAGTTAGTTGCTGTATCAAATACAATCTTCCTTTTGGTAAACAACGATCATTTTTATAACCCTATAGGATTTAGTTTATCTGCCTGGTTAACCAATAGAGGTGAGGGTGCAGGTCTCAACCCACTCAGGACCTTCCTGCAGTCTGAGCTCCTGAAGGATCATGGGATAGAAAACATGATGAAGAGTCCCTCTTGCAGCAGGACAACAGGCACTGACTATGTATCAGTCGGGTCAGATGGCTGGAATCTTGGTAAATTTATAACTTTATTCTAAAGCAAAGATGCTTTCAAAACAAGAGAGACTCGTGTAAAAAAAATTTTATAGAACTAAGGTAAACACATTAAGATTAAGGTTGGTATGGGACACTGGTCAACATTAATGTAAATAAAAGTACATGGTAGTCAGGTACTTTCACTGGTTAAGAATTTTCAAATTGTACATATTTGACCAAAAAATATGTTTGAAACAGATTCATAGTTAATGTTGTAATCCATTGTGCTACACTGTTAGGGAACAATTTCAGCCAAGAAAGAAAACATTTATTTATAATTAAATATTATAAAATGAACTTGATTTTATTGTTTATGTTGATAGGAAATATGTCACTTTAACAAGCTTCTCTCATTTTGCAAGTTTAATGCATTATGTATGCTTTTCTAATTATATGGCTGAATAAACAGTATGTATTTAACACCACTAGCCTGTCCAAGTCCCCCTACATTGAGGAATATGTCTGGAGATGCCATGTCGTGTTTCATGCCCTCCTCCTGTTCAGCAGTCAGGTGTTGTCTGGATGTGTCCAGACTCTCCGGACAGTCAGTCGAGGTGTCCCTGGATTTCAGTCAGTGTGGAAACTACCTGGACATCACTGTGGAAAAGATCACAGTCAAGCACTACCTGAATAGCTTCACATTTGGTATGATGTTAACCATGTCTGCATCTCTCTCTCTCTCTCTCTCTCTCTCTCTCTCTCTCTCTCAAACTAATGTGGCCCAGGGCATTATATTGGATAATCAAATATTGTATATTGCAGGTGTTGAGCATAAAATGTCTTTAAGAGGAATGTTTGAAGTAAAGTAAGTATAATTATGTAGTCTTTGAATTCAAACATGTTTGTTTATAAAATAAGAGGAAAAGTTTAACAATGTTGAATACCTTGTGTTTAGGTACAAGGTCACACAAGCTGGTGGTGTTTATAAAGTGGACATGTCCGCCGTTGTGTGTTATGAAGATGGTGGTGCCTGTGCGGAGGACTTCGCTATATTTAGTGACACAGAATTCCCAATCAAAACCTGCACCTATACCGATGGACTATTAAACCCAGGTAATAAAAAAGATGAATATTTGTAAGGTCCAGGGTTTTGACATTAAAAAGAATGAATAAAATTCAACTCTATAAACCCTGATTTATATTATCATTTTAGTAAACTACAACTATATACAGTCAAACTTGTATTAAGCAGTCACCTGCGGGAGGCACCCAAAGTGACCTCTTAACAGAGGTGACCTTTGAATAGAGACTTGTGAATTTGCCAACATTAAATATCTTATTAAAAAAATTACCACAATAAAACAATAATGTGTCAAAATGATAGATAAAGTATAAGTGATTAAATGTTTTTTATAGTATCTATTATATTTAGAAATAAGTACAAATACATAACAATGCATTGTACATGCAATTTTTGTATTTTTTAAAATTATTGAAAAAAGTCACTACGTGGTAAAACCTTGTCGCTAACATTTTCACAATTATAACTCTATCTTCATGAGTACCGTATACATAGAAAACAAACACTTTTAACACAAATCAACAATTAAGTTTTTAACTGACCCTATCTGAACTTCAATCTAAATTATTATGAAATCAAGCAATTTTCTCTTGCCTTGCCACAGAAATTTTTGACACCTATTTCATTCATAGGTATTGTATTATTTATTAAACAAACATTGTTAATACTTGTTTAAACAATTCACTTGATTCCAATTCGTATCTGATCTGCCAATTATGTATTATGAATACATCGATTAATATGGTTTCTCTCGCCTCAAGCATATATTTGTTGTTTACGTTTATCACCCGACATTCGGAAGCCATGTTTAAAATCCCCGGGTGTAAATCATGTGACCGGCCAAAACGGCCGCCTAATGCAAGTCGACTGTACAGTTTAGGATCAAAATACGATGACCGCTGACCGCGTTAGACAGGTGACCGCTCTTTAGAGGGCGATTATATAGGATTTATCATCAGGAGGAAATAAAATGACCGCATACGAAAGGTGACTGCTTAATTAATAGGGGTGACCGCTACGGCAGTTTTGACTGTATATGGTTATACTTTAAATCTTACTTATCTGATACTTTCAGCTTTCTCTCTGACAAACTGGCTGGCTGCCCGGTCCATCCCTGATGTGGACTCCATCACAGAGGCTCAGGCAGACAGTCTGTATCTGGAGTTGGGACTGGACCACTTCATGCACTCCACAGACCAGTGTACTCTCTCAGATTCCACATATGGATCTGCCACCGGGGGATGGAATGATGGTTTGTTGAAAAACTCTTCATCTATTGGATTTCTTGAATTTCTGCAAAATACACATTCATATGTGTGGTCTTTAAATTTTAGGCTGTGCAGGTGTATCAAGTCTGACTATTCCATCTCATGATGACAAAGTTAGATGTTACATCCCACCCTCCTGTGAGATTGTGCGATGCTGTGTGTACATAGAGCCGGTGAAACGACATGTGGAGCTGCAACTCAATGTGACTACTTGCACATACAAAATAGAGACAGCGGCCGGAAATGGAGTAGTCAAAGCAGAAATGGACCTGTTCAACTATGCTTGGGGTAAATATAGAAAACCAATGTTTTTAACTAAAGATTTTGATCAAATTTTTGCATTATTGGTCAGTGAATTAAAAAAATGAAAGGTTTTACGATTGAAAGTGATTTATATATAATTGAATTAGGAACAAATGAAGAAATTCAACTGCATGGTGTAGTGAAATGGGGGTAAGTTTACCGAGTATAGACACTTTTGAGATATTTCTCCACATTTTTTAAAAATCATATCCACTTTTTAATTGACTTCTGTGCAAATAAATTTTTCCAGAAATAAGGTGACACATGTTCAAAGTGCATCGAAGTTTACAATTGAGGGCACTGTTTCTCTGTGCTATGAGGCTGGCGCCTGTACAGACGTCACCATGAACTATGAACTGGGCTACCAGTCCTGTGCAGCATTGGTTGTGTCAGCTAAATATTTGCCAGGTATCTAATGAATTAATATACAATCAGAAAAAGCAAAATATGTTATTTTTTTTCTCATACTTTACTTCATTATTTATATGTTTGGTGTACATGCTTTTCTCAAACGGGTTCAGTAAAGTATATTGTAAAGTAGACAGTACCCTGTATGGTTCTTATGTTTACTAGGAGTGCCATTTGGACTTTGGAAGCAGACTCAGTGTTCAGCATTTACACCCGGTACAAGAAGTAAGTATGGTGTGTATTTAGACATGGAGAGTATCTTCCATGTAGAGCAGACACAATAGTTGCTTCTAAGTCTGATCACCAGTCCTACATTATGTTTATTTTTAACCGATAAATTATTATAACTTTATTAACATGCATGTACATTTAATATCTGGAAATTTCTTGAACTCTTTTAAGTAAATGAAATTTTAAACTGCAACTTTTTATGACTTGATGAAGACACCTATTGATTTTATGGTGCAAAAACCTAGGTCAAATTCATTAAAACTGTTTCCAGATGACATTTCATAATTATAATAATTCTCTTTGTGTGCATTAGATGATTACTAGGACTTTAGGAACACTGCATGCTAATAAATTGAAGGCCAAGAGGTCAAAGTCACAAATGTAGTGGATAGAGTGTTTATACTGTAAATGTATTATATTTAGTGTGTACGATATTTGACGAAAAATGATTTTTCTACAAGTGTGTGTGGATTTGAATTGGCGTTTTTCTGAGTGTGCTCAATTCTAATGCATGTATGAGAAGTATTTAGCGATATACTTGAATTAGCGGAAGCCACTTTCCGCCGAAATCGCTAAAAAGAATACACAGCCAAATGTAATATGTTTACAATAAATAAACGTAGATTCCCCATGTCAAAAATTGTCAATCAATATCTAGGGAGAGTTCAAATTTGATATAAATGAAATTACACACAAGGGAAGTAAATGAATGCTATGCTCTATCTTTGACTAGCTCTACTTTGGAAAGTGTAAATAAAGTAATTTGAATTTAGAAACTTTTTATTTTATTACTCTTTTTTTAAAGCTTGCCCTGACATCACTCCAGGCTCCAAATGTGATGCTTTGTCAGACTGTAGTGGAGTTGAGTGCTGCTTTGACACCAATTTTGAGCTTGGTGCCAGAAATGTTTACGTCAAAATCCGTATCAACTGTGACGCAAATAATTTGGAGTATGAAATAGAAACAGAGAAATACAATAAAGACTTAGCAACACTAACAGATGGTACTGTATTTACACTGTAAATTAGACATTGGTATAATTTATGTTTACTTGGTTAAAAATTATGATGGTTATTGACAAGACTTTAGTGTAACTGAATCTGTATCTGAAATCGCTACAACTGTCATGCAAGGTACGGAGTTAGAATTGTAAATTGCTATTTTGCAGGCAGTACAAACACAGAGACTATTGGAACCGCACCCACATTCAGTTTAAGTTACTCCAAGACAGCTGACAATGGCACTCATCAAATGACTGCCTCATTCACCATAAGAACTGGCACTTCCCCCGTGACCTCGGTGATGCATGATTTGATAGATAGTACTAGCATCATTGCCACACCTGCATGCACTGCAAGAAAGAGGAGGCGCCGATCTCTCAGCGTCACTCAGTAAGTGACTGATAACCAGATGTAGCAGAAGGAGTACTTGTTTAGTCTTAACTAGGATTATAAAATGTGATACATGTACTTTGCGCTTACTTGGGTATTAGAGGACACTCTCTATCTATATATTTACTAACAATATTACTGTAAATTCGTTGTTCAATGATAGAAAGCATATTTTCATCAAAACAAACTAACAGTTTGTTAAATGATATTTCGACTCCCTGGTAAAAGTATCAAGAGGAGAGTATGTGAATGGGATGAAGAGAGTGCTTGAATTTGTCAGTGGATGAAAAGATTGTTTCTTTTACAGACTTGACCCAACAGACTTCAAGGCTGGGGTGAGGACCCTGCTACAGAGTGGGGCCAGCAATGAGGACATTGAGGACTTCAGGATCCTCTGTCAGGACCATGCAGTGAGTGTCTCCTCATTTGACAATCAATAAGAAAGTGCATACATGATAAGAACCATTTTAACAAGACCTTGGACTTTTGGTAGCATGTAATATCTTTTTCTTGCATCCAAACAAGTTTAAAATGATGCTGGTTCCAAGAAAAATGTGTACAGATTCCATAGTAATAAATAGCTCAAAAGTCAGACAAATCTTGTTGATTTCAAAGAGCCGTGGCCAGCAATGGCATAGACAGATCTACGTCACATTGCTGTTTAAACAACTACCCAAAGTCCAAGCTTTTGTTAAAATGATTCTAATACACATCAATGAGGATATCGTTCAGCTGATGTTTTTACCTGGTTGATCTTCTATTCATGTATAGTCATTGTACCAGGTACAGTTTCCATGACAAACACACAGTTATTGGCCTCTTCTTGATATCTATCAAACTTTATTTGAAAGGGTGTAAAGTATGGTTGATTTTGGACTTATATGTTTTTTTATCTCCCAGAAATCTAAGAGGTTGACAAACATGGTCAGTACCTTTTTGTCCAATGATGATGCAAAGACCGGCATGAAGACCCAGATAGTGTCGCTCGGCGTGAACAATCCCTTTGCCCTACCAGTCCTGAATAATTCCACTGACAATAGAACTGTCATGGGAGGTAACTGACATATATGTTCAAGTCAGATTTGGACATGGCTTCTGGAAACTTTTACTTCTGAATGTAAAGAGTTATGGCCATTTAGTAAAAGTCATATGCATAATATTTTCCTACACAATCATACTTGCATGTATCCAAATTCTTTTAACACATTTTACAAGTATGCATATAGTCCTTTAAAAGCATGAACATGTTTTACCAATGACTGAATTATGAATCAAAGAATTTCTACGCTTGACAAAATAATACGAATGAAAGACTGATTTATGGGGACTATTTTAGCGGAATCTATTGAGAACTTAATGGGTCGAGGGCCATCTCTATCAGGGGAGAAAGATGGTGGCATATACATGGTGGGTGAAGGCCTCAATGCCAAAGGAACAAAACTCTTGAGTCAGAAGTTAGCCTGTTTGACCATTGGAGATCTTGAGGCTCTGCTTAACTTCAAGAACATGAACTCTTCCCAAGTGTCCCAGCTCCTGTCTCAACTGAAAGACTTGGCCAAGGCTCTGGTAGGTGTATTGGGATTGATGCTATTGTATGATGACATGATGAAACTTAGACTATCTTCATTGAATATAAGTAGTGTTTTGAAATTCTTCTATAATAACTAGCATTTACGAATAATTCATGAGAGACCTCTGGTAAATATCTTCTTTTTAGAAACATGTATTATAAGGACATTAAATTTTATGTTATGATCCAAAGACGTTTTGTCATCTTAAAATTCTGATAAGAATATTTTGGTGTTGTTTTTGTACAGTATTCTGACTTCAACAGCCGACTTAACCTCAGTAGCAGCACTGAGAGTATTTTTAAGAAGTTTGATTTGGAACTGTCTGGAAGTGGAGAATTCCCCACACAAACAGTCAATGTCTTCTCCTACAATAAGATGTTCTTTGTGGGAGGCCTCATCAAAATGAACTTTGGTAAAAAAAAATCTCTTTACATCATTGGATTGTGATTTTCTTTTCTAGCATATTTCTTTTACAAGTCAAGATTTTAAGTTTAACTGCATTGTTGGACATATATTTTCTTTTACAAATTATTCTTGATTAGAAATTTCAAATTTAATGATGAATTAAATGTTCAGGATTCAGTGCTGTTGGAAGCTTGAGTTCCAAGTTCTCTGCCAATGTGAAGGTTATGGACATGACAGGGAATGCTAAGGTGGATCCTTATGGGAGTGTAATGGTATCTGGACAGCTCTCTGTTGGAAATTTCTTTCACGGGTCTCTCAAACTAGAAGGAAGCATGATCGATGTGCATTTCCCATCAACTGCTGAATTAAGCTTCAACAAATTTCCTCTGGAAGTGGGGTAAAATATTTTATGTTGATTTATTGTTACAAAGTTTTAAGTGTATGTTATTGAGCATTTGTTAAACGATTTTATACAACTGAAATTGATTTTTCTTCATAGTGTTCAAATGTATTTGAACCTGAAACCAGTGAAGCTAGCACTGGAAGCCAAGGTGGCATTGAATGTGGACCTGGGCTTTGTGCAGTTCCAGCGTGAGCTGTTTAGGTCCACCCTGTGGGATTACAAGTCCCCGACCATCCAGAGACTGCTGATAGACCTGAAGAAGCAGGAACAGGACCAGACGCCACCAGAAATCAGGAGCTTTGGGGTATAGTTTCTTTCTCAAAAATATTTAAACAAGTATCTAACTACTTCCATAAATGTTTAGGATTTATTTGATATCCCCTAACCTCATCTATCTTTTCTTTGCCAACTGGCATATATAAGTGTACTAACTGGCACATAAAGCCCTTAGGCTAATACTCTGCACTGCTTCCACTTGCCTATGTCTGTGGCTAAGGCCTTTGCTGATGCCCAGTGTTATATCAATGGATGGTCATTCCTTAATGGTCCAAGTGAATTTTGCAGAATTCGACCAGTGAAGGTCGGTGTGGAGTGATACAGGAGGCGGGCAGGGATTACAAGGAGCCAATGTTCCGTGTGTTCCTGGACGCTGGAGACGACCTCAGTGACATCAACATGACACTTGATATAGGGACTGTTCCAGGAGGAAAAGACGTCATTGCTGGAAAGGAGCTCGGAGGATTCTCCACCATGCTGAATGATGTAGGTTTAAATATTAGGAAACTGGAGGCGTCAGCTTCTTATTAGAATTCAAACCAAGAAAAAATTCTTATCAAAATATCAAATGCAAATATAAAAAGTAATCTAGTACTTAATTTATGAATTAACAAAATAATATTTTTCAGGTTTTGAGTCCTTCAGGGGTACCTCTCTACTTTACTGTGTATGTCACCAATCAGGCAGGAGAAACTGCAACAGCCATTTGTTCCCTATCGACCTACGATGTCACACTCCCAGGAGGAAGGATGGGAGTGGCCTTCAGGTCCACCAGTAACCCCAGGGTGTTGAAGGCCACAGTGACGGTGTATGAAGACTCGCCCATCACCGAGAGCAGGGTGGCTGTGGGGTACGGGAAGGGTATAGATGGGAGTCAGATCGTAGGCTGGACCACAGTCAATCTACAGGAAAATGTAGTGGATTACAATGTTGGTAAGGTTTTTGCAAAGCTTTGCTGTACAACCACATATTGAGATTATAAAGATAGCTTTAGAAATTAACAAATTGAATGTGTTACCTAAAAAATAATATTTGTATTGTATATTATGCAATGCGGTTTTTTTCATTATTGAATTTTCGTTAAAAAGTGACTTAGTTGCTTTCAATTCTGCTAATTTGTTGAGATTGAAAATTGATGTTTATTTAACAGGCAATGATCCCACCCATGAAAAAGTGATGAAGCTGTTTTCTGCTGGTAAGATAGCTCGCCTGGTGGGGACTGGTATTGTAAGCGCCTCCCACTCAAAGATAGCCACAGTGGGGGAGTGTGCCACTTTGTGTAACGGCATGCATGTTACCAAGTGTCTCAGCTTCAACTATGACTTTGGCAGCAGTGGACATTGTGAATTGTTGGAGGTCATCGAAGGACAAGACTACAAAACATCAGTTGTAAGTGAAACTGTGACAATTTATATTGTGAACTGTGGCTTTGAATTTAATACATGCTATAGAAAAATTGTGAATTTATTATATCACCATATTAAAGAGTTGATAGAAGATCTTAGTGCTATAATAACAACTTTTTAATTCTTTTATAATCAATATAACTTTGGTTGGTTAATTTTTTCTACCTTTATTATAAATTTATAATTTATGTGTACATGTATTGCAGCTACAATGGTGATTGAATTCTGTAGCTTTGCTTTATTTGAAATTGATTTTATGTGTATTACATAAATTTACATAAATTATATAATGCTTTCCAAGTATTTATCCGATGATATTAATTCTTTCTACAGGACGGCCTATACATGCACTATGAGAAGCTGGGAGTCGGGTCTAACAGAGGATTTGAGTACACCAACCTGAACCTTCTCCACAATCAACTGTACTTCTTCAACTTCCAAGTGGTCAATTCCCTGGGCTTTACCAACATTTTGTCTTCTGACCCAATTTTGACTGATTTCACTCCACCCACACCAACCTTCTGTAATTGAGAAAATTCATTTAACCTCTGTTTGTAAAATCTGAATATCAGAGCTATAAAATGGGATAAAAGAATAATTAAATCAGGTAGCAACAGTTGTTTACTAAGTTGTTTGTTTTAATTTTAGGGCAAATCAGAGTGAGCAGTGACACAACAGAGATCCTGCCCTGTTCTACTGTAATCCCTGCAGACCGAGACGACTGGCAGAGGTTGTATTGTGTGGGGGTGGATCCAAACACTCGCAACCACCGAGTCATTGTGGATGGTCCAGGCTCAGAAACTGTGTACAATGGACACGAGTTCAAAACTGACCTCCTCTATACCAGAGCCAATCAGTATATATCAGGTGAGGCCACACAAAACATAAATTAATTAACAGCAGGCTCTTATTTCTGAAGTGTCTTGTTTGCAAATGAAACAATTTTTCATTTTCTCTGAAAGAGTACAAAGAAAAATTCATGGAAGATATTTTAGAGCATACATCTATTTTTGAGCTTTGAATTCATGTTTGATAAACACTCTTATGGTCTTTTAAAAAAGTTCGTGAAAAAGTTAGTTCCATCTTAATTAAGTACTCTTGACTTTTAAGCACTATAATGGAACAGAATTATATTGAGAGAAATTTATTTTACCAACTGCATGGTTCTTATGATTTAAAATTGTGATACTAGTAATTTCAATGGTTGGTTGCAGCAAACTGGGATGGCATCCATGACAATGAGACGGGATTGCTTGGTTTCTCTGTGGGAGTGGGGCTGACCCATTGTGATGACACGGTCTACAAGTTCCACGACCCCCACGGCCACCTCCTGGACTCCTCCCAGTGGACCTACAGTGTCATCATGACCCCCATACCAGCTCCCTACTCAGTACTGCCAGGTCTGTATCTGAGAATTTTATAAATTAGCATAATTATTTTTTTTGTTATCAATACTTCACTACCTGGTATTGTATTGATAATCCTACAAGTCAGCAGAGGATCAGCATGATGATTTTAAGCAGATTCAAAAAGCATTAAAATCAGTTTCAGAATGTCTACATTTCTCTTGGTCAGTATTTGCCAATACTCTTTTGTTTATAGATGGGAAGTACTACATCACAGTGAGGGCCATTAACAGGGTGGAGTATGGAGGACCCCTGGCGACCTCAGTGTGTCACTCTACAGCCTACGCCATAGACAACTCCCCTCCCATCGTGTACGAGATCTTCAACGTCCAGTACAATGAGGAGACTTACAATCTAACACTGTCCCACAACTCATCGTAAGAATTCAGAAACTTGTTTTAATTGCTGAATCAAACGATCGTTCTTGTCCTAACCTTAATTCTCTCTACACCAATAGTTGGATAAGTCGGTCAATTTCAATGACAGACTTGTACGACTTTATGCATTTATTTATTAGGGATCCACACTCTGGGTTAAGCAGAAATGACCTCTGTCTGGGCCACACCCCTCGAGACTGTGATGAGCTGGCCTGGACCCAGATAGACTACTCACCAAACATATCCTTTATACACCAAATGACTGACGGAAAGGAAATCTTTGTCAAAATTAAAGCGGTCAACAATGGTTAGTCTCTCAAAGTGTTGTACAGTAATAAGATTTGGAAAAATAATGATTTTACTTTACTTGCTCTAATGCTTATTATTTTTTATAAGAATTTTGGTCATTTCATTGTGTTTTTAAAGGAGCACTGTTGCAATTTTTTTTTATTTCAGTGGATTTAAGAAGCATTGGTGTGGCCAATGCCTCCATCATTGTAGACAGATCAGCACCAGTCCCAGGAAATGTGTACGACGGGGAAACAGCTGGACAGGACCTCATGTATACCAAGGACCAGGACAAGGTAATGCTTCATGTTCAATTCTGTTATAATGCATACAGTTAAGGTTAAAGATTTTTTTTTGGTCTGTATGTCTTTCTGTCCACGCCTTTAACTTCTCACCTAACATTTAAATTATGCTTTCTGGTATACAAGATAAAGAGTTGCTGCTTGTTGACCAAGGCGATGGGCATGAATTACTTGTCAAGCTCATGTTTCTACCAAAATACTTTTACACATTTTTCATTTGTTGTATTTTTTATGTTTAGATTTGTGCAAACTGGGAAGGATTCAGTGACGAAGAGTCAGGCATTGCGCTCTACATTGTGAATGTATGGACTTCAGACAGTGGAGTTACTACAAAAGTTGTGAATGATACTCAGTTTTCTAGAACCACAAGTTCGGCTTGTTTTGACCTAGCAGCAGGAAATCTTCTCCAACATGGAAAAATGTATTACGTAACAGTCCAAGCCTTTAACAGCGCTAACAAACAGTTAAATGTGTCGGCCACATCAGATGGAGGCAAGTTCTACAAGAGTTACATGTATATGATATCTTATGTCTGAGTTTTTCTGCTCATGTTTTATGCACTGGTGCTTTTCTATAATGATTTGAAAAGCAGTATATCAAAAATATAATTATGCAGTCTACGAACCTCAGGATTTAATATGTTAGTCTACATTGTAACTTACTTTGATGTTCATTAACAGTGCTTGTGGATACCACCAACCCAGTGTCCGGGACGGTGGTGGATGGTAAGGATGCCGCCTTCACAGACGTACAGTACACCACCAGCCGTGCAAAGGTGGAGGTTCAGTGGAAGGACTTCAGTGACCCGGAGTCTTTCATCCGGAACTATCAAGTCCAGGTCCACAGAGCCAGGTAGGGTCTAAGGTGGAATGAATTGTTAGGTTAAGCTCTACAATATGTGTATTCTTAAACATGTACTTGGCAGTATGCTTGCTATCACAAAACTCAAATTATAGGCAATCTTTTTGGAATCCCTGAAAGACCTGTGAAAGCATTTATTGTTGTTCTAAAACATCGAAAACAATGTAGTATCCAAACCCCAGACATGATTTTCAATTGATGATGAAAAATTTAATGTTTGACTTTTCATGAACATCTATTGTTATTAAACACCTCCAGGAATCTTGGAACCAGCTATGAGTTGCTGAGAGATTGGTCCACATTTAGTAACACATCCTCCAGTGTCACCTGGCTGAACTTTGACCTTGAACACAAGGACCGGGTCAAGACAGAGCTGAAGGTCACCAACGGAGCCCTGAACTCTGTGACACAACAAACAGATGGGTTTGTGGTGGATCTGAGTCCCCCAGACCTGGAGCATTTGTGGGATGGATTAGGGAGTTCAGACATCATGTACCAGGTACAAAGTCCTCACTGTTGATATTTTTTTCTTCAAAAGTTGGATACATCTTGAATCACAGAATAAAATTGAATGTATATGTTGTAATTTTCAGGATGTGACGGATCGCCTTCATGTTACCTTTTCTTTCAAAGACGATGAGTCAGGAATAAAACAGTACCAGATTCAAATTTATGAGCTGTACCATGGCACGAGAATGAAAAAATACCCATGTAATATCTTGTTGTCACATCACTGCTTTAAAGCAACAATTAATTAAAAAATAGTTATATTTTTCTCTTACTTAACTTGTAACCTTTTTTGTTGCCCTTGCAGTGACCCACACATGGAACACCATTGTATCTGGGTCACTGACCAGCTACACATGGACAGGACTGAGCCTGAGACAGGGGGCACTGTATACTGTCAGGGTGGCAGCAGTCAACAATGCTGGCTACATGTCCTCCTTTGAGACCAATGGAGTCATCATTGACACCACATCACCTTTGGTAAGTTCCTCAACTTGTAAATGTTGACTGAAGAATGGAAATCTTTCCAACAGCTTTACAATATGTTCTAGATGCACAGTAAAACATGATTCTTGCAAATTGCTAGGAACCACAAGTTTTTAATGAATAAATGTAATTTGTTATAACCATTATGGATTTGAAAATTTTTTTGATGAGAGTGAATGAAATTTCCTTTACTGCAAGCATGATTTTGTTATTACATGTATGAGCTTTCTTTCAGTTAACAGGTTTTACTGTACATATACACAAAAGAAGGTATCTCTGTTTTGTAGGTTCATTGGTTGAGAGTGGGTGTGATGGCTGAGATAGCTGAGGAGTTGACCAGTGGTCATGTGCACCAGACTGACAGAGAGGGGATCATGGTCGCCTGGGATGTAGAGGACCACCAGTCTGGGATTGTCAAACACAAGCTGGCTGTGGGAACAACACCAGGTTATTATTTCAAGCCTAATGCTCAGGAATCAGATACCTTTAGAAATAAGAATAAATTTTAAAGAAATTGCTTTTGGTAATTATTTGATTTTTTAGGAGGAACTGATGTACTGAACTGGAAATGGGTTGGCCTTGTACATAGCTATTACATCGATGGTCTGAGTCTCTCTGTGACTGACCCGGCCACTACCCAGCCTGTGTATTATGTATCCCTACAAACAGAGAACGGTGCGGGGAGGACTGTAACATCCAATTTCAACCCAATCTACATCACCCAGGGTGATAAAGCAGGTAATATTATAATTGAGGCTTTAAAACGACCATGGCTGATGGGTTTTACAAGCAGTACAAAATGCTAAAATTTTGGTTATTTTAAATTCTGAGAATATAAAGTGCCACAGTGACTCATTTTCACAAAATAATGATGAATGGATTTGGTAATATGGCTACAATCTGTGTGATAATGCTGCAAATTTTGACAGGCATGGTGTATGATGGAGCTGAGGGCAGTGAGGACATGGTGTCAGGGACCCTGCGCCCAGACGGTGTGTTTGAGATTGACCACCAGCTGGATGCCAGCACAGTCACTGTCCAGTTCACAGGGTTCGAGAGCAGTCTGCACGGCATCATGAAGTTTGAGATGGCTGTAGGAACAGAGCCAGAGAAACAAGACGTCCTGCCATTTACTGAGGACAATGTTGTCCACATGGAAGAGACCAATGTGGAAGGAAATGGTATGTGGCAGAAGAGTTTTAAAAGTTTGGCTGTACCAAGAGTTAACAAGCATAATCTGTATACACTCAAGAGAAACAAAGCAAGCTAATGTAGAGTTGATGTCCCCATAGGTTTGACCAGCTCAGGATATGCACAAGTCAATCTAGAACTAAAGGCCAATCAGACGTACTACACTACAATCAGGGCGTTGACTAATGGTGGTAATGTTCTACAGACCAATTCTGATGGCTTCACTGTGGACCAGACTCCTCCTGTTATACAAGTGGACAGGTAACAAACTCAAGTCATAGAAGTTTTTTCTGTGGAATCACATTGATACAGTTTCTGTAATATGCATGAATTGAAAACTTCAGTTTATTTACCATTGGGGTAAATTTATTGTGTTAAGATGATGACTCATAGTATTTGTGTGTTCAATACATGTACTACCATATCAATTCAAATGTAGTTAGAAAATAAGAAAAAACAAAAATATTGAAGATTGAAAAAGATTTAAACCACAGTCCTAATAAATAAACAAGTGTCAATAGTTTATATACTGTGGTTTCATCAATATTCGTTGAATACCAATTTTCATGGATTTCGTTTTTAGGTTGATCCATGAAAATAAATGTTCATTGAAATGCAATTTCTATTAACATTTTGTATTGATGGGGTCATTGGCCACGAATTTACAATGAAACTGTGATTTTCACTTTATCCATGAAAATTGATACCCTTGAATATTAATGAAACCACACTATTTAGTGCATAACTTCAATGTCTAAGATGTATTTTTTCCCACTCAGACTGGCAGATGACTGGTTGTCTGATGGCCCTGCCAATGACACGGTGTATGAGATATCAGAGAAGTATGTGTCGGCGGAATGGCACTACAATGACACAGAGTCGGACATTGTGAAGGCGTGGTGTGCCGTGGGAACATATCCCTATGCTGAGGACATCTCACCAAAGAAAGAACTCAACATCTCATCAATGAACAGCAATGGAGTGAATGTGGCCTCAGTGCCAGCCATGAAGTCAGGTTTGTTTCTCCATTTATTGTCTCCCATTCCAGTTTAACTTTGAATTTATTAAAATTTTCTATGCACTTACATCATGATGGTATTTTCTTTTAAAATGCTTCTTAAGATTTGTGTTGATTTTCTCTATTTTTTCCTAAAGGAAAACCTAGCATCATAAGCATCTGGGCAGAGAACAGTGTGGGCTTGATAAGCAAGAAGATTACCAGTGCTGTGGTGGTGGATGACACTACCCCTCAGTCGGGCTCCGTCACATGCCCAGAGTATATCCAGGTCTGTACCATAATAGGATGCAAACAATATAGACTATTATAGGTACCTGTACCAAGTTGAATTAAGAATGGCTGTGAATTTCACCATTAATGAATATTAGTTAGTATTATTCATAGGTTTTTTCTCTGTAACTGCTCCTTGTCACCTGACAGTGTATTTGTTTGCAGAAGTTGCACAGTTAAAAGATATGTTAACTTATTGTTATGAACAAGCTACTGTGACACTTCATGAGAAATTTTACCTAAATTTATGACGACATATCTGTTTCTCCTACAGCCGGGCCAGTCTATAGATTGTAGCTGGACAGGGTTTTCAGACACAGAATCTCCTATCACAGAATACCATATAGCAATGGGGTCAGCGCAGGGGGATAACAGCTTGTTGTCAGGGGTGACTGTTGCCGGGGATACATGGAAATATACCATCACTGGTAGGTAACACTGTATCCATCAAATGTGTCCACCAGCTTTGGACCTTCTGAACTTGTTTAGAAAGAGCATTTTGCCATTATTAATTAGGACTGACATGTTTTCAGGAATATAGTAAGTGTCTTGGGTTTTTGTTTTACAATGTGTAGGTGTGACTGGCCAGCTGTCCCATGGGTCAGTGTACTTTGTGACAGTGACGGCAGTGAACTCTGTGGGTCTAGAGGTCAGTGCCTTCTCCCTCCCCATCATCTTGGACACCACTCCGCCCGTCACAGGGAAGGTGGTGGACCTACACAGCGTGTACAGACTGGACTTCTCTGATAACACGGCCACCGTCACCCAGAACAGTGTCCAGTGCTCCACAGATCAAGGTTGGTTTTACTGAATTATGTAACGTAATTTAATACATCGATAGCACATGTGCTTATAAATTTTTTAATTCACACTAAAAACAAAACAGCCTTTTTGAGGATAATAAGTATAAGTTTTGCAAGTTACAGTTCTGCTTCTATTATTTTATAAACATGTAAACTATTAACAAACATATCTATTAGACGTGATTCAGTGAAATGATACAAAAATATCATTATAGTATTGTCTTAGTACATAGGCTTGATATTGATTTAGTACATTTGATTCTTTAGTACATGTATTGTTGTTTTCAGAATGTGATGCTTTAGACGCCATTTGTACAGAGTCCCTTACATCCCTGTCAGTGACTTGGATGCCATTCTCTGATCCAGAATCTGGAATTGCAGAGTTAGTAGCCCTTCAAAATGTGATTGTTTTTGTAACATTTTATTCTATTTACTTCTAATATTCAGAGTTTGAGATTTTTTCTCTGTATTTTAGGTATCAGATAGCAGTGGGAACCTCGCCAGGAGGGGGACAGATTCAGTCATTCATCCCAATCCCTCTCTCCAGTAAACACTACACTGTGGGCGGCCTGAATCTAAACGGACAGAGACAGGTGACTGTTTCCTCTGTATAATCAGTTTCAAAGTTCAAAGTTTATTCTTTGTTGCTTTGTGAAAAAGTTTATTTATAACAATTTATTTTTATTGCTAGCTGCAGTGTGGACTATATATTAAAGGCTAATTTAAAGATATTTGATTCTGTTTTACTTTTCCAGTTGTTTGTGTCTGTAAAAGCTGTAAACAAGGCCGGATTGTCCAGTGTATCCTCCTCCAATGGTGTGTACATGTCATACCTCAGTCAGGGCAGGTCACCCCTGTCTCATGTGGGAATCATGGACCTTGTAGAGGGAGGCAACCAGGATGTGTAAGATCATCACTTACATTTCTAATATCATACAAATGCAGTATAGTAGTCTGGGTCTTTCTAATCTGTTTAATAGAACTAATTTTGAACTCTGACTAGTTTGGCTAACATTGGTATTTCAAATACCATGGGTATGTCAAAGTGATTTTGAAGTATTTTTTACATTCCTTGATAATTCCAATTCTTGGATATCTAAAAGTTATTGCTTCATCCAATGGAGTTCAAGATATTGAGGTTTAACTATTTTTAGGAATACTTATTTTTGTTGTTTTACAGAGACATCCAGACAGATCCAGCGACCATCATGGCTGGCTGGGACACCTCAGGGGATCCTTGCCCAGCCACAAAGTACGAGTGGGCCATAGAAAGACTGGACGGAAAAGTCATCTCTTCATTCCTTGACATGGGCTGTGAGTAGTTGTTGCCGTTAATGAAATCTTTCATTTCTTGTAAAAGCCAGAACTCTGGTGTGTCATTTCTGCCCCAATTTATAAGTTTAATTTATGACTTTATAAGATTTATGTTTACCAAAAAAATATATGATTATAGATCGATCTTTTCAAATCTTGTGAAAAGATTGAAATAAAAACCTGGCTGCCATATTGTATTTTCAATTTTTGAGCTCAGAAAATTTTTTAAATTTTTTTTTGAATAAGGAAGTTGAATATTATAATTAAGTGAAGAATTGATTTGGGGTTTGAGTGGATACAGTGTGAGATTACTGTCCTGTTGTTTGTAGTGAAGACCTCCGGGCTGATTGATGGTCTGGTGTTGGTGAACAGCGAGACCTACATCAACCTGTTGAGAGTGACCAACTCCATCGGTTACCAGTACACCAAGAGGTCATCGGGGGTCACCATTCAGGGGACGCCACTCTTGCCAGGGAAGGTGTACGATGGTAGCATAGCAGGTTTCGATCTAAACATTCTACCCTCTCCGAGGACTGTCTCGGCCAACTGGAATGGATTCGGTCTTCCAGCAGATGCCATTGTGCAGATTGATGTCAACAGTGGTAAATTCATAATTTGTTTGCTTTAGCAAGAAATAAACTTGTTGATAATTTTGACTTTTTTCTAGAGAAATTAATGAATATATTTCTATTGGATAAGAATAGCATATAGGGAGATAAGATGGGGCTTCTAATATTATAATAATAGGAACTGTAAATCCCTCACTGAAATTGAAAAATTAATGAATTCCTTGTTTTGATAATGCCTTATATAGAATACTTGGATAACAAAGGCCTTTCTGTGTTTCCCTAGGAAACCCTGGAGTTCAGACCGATCAGTCCAAGTTAGAGTCTCAGGACAGAAGTCAGCAGATAGCTTACTATGAAGTGGCTCTGGGGACAGACAGAAGATTCAACAAGACCCGCTACGATGTAGTGCCCTACACAGAGGTCGGCACCAACACGACCATCACGTTCTACGACCTGAGTCTCACCCCGGGCACTGCTACCTATTACTTCACTGTGATCGCGTACAGTAAATCGTTCTCCAAGACCATGGTCACTTCTAATGGATTCACAGTGGGAGATGGAGGAGGGATCACAGGTAAAACTTGTCGTTTTATAAAACTGAATCAGAAGTAATAATTTGATAAGATCCAATGCAGCTGAATAAGAATACATATTTGGATGTAGACTCATAATTTAGATTTAACAGATTCATTAGATATGATGGGAAAATGGTGGTGTAGTTTTAAGAAAAAGTCATTAGTGATGGAGAAGATGGTATTGTATTGCATAGATTAAAATGCTTTTGAATTACTTTTTTAGTGGGAATCATTTCTAGTCCTGGCAGTTGTGTACACACTAACGACTCCCTTGAAGTCCAGTACAATGGCTTCTCCTCGTCTTTGGGAATCTTCATGTATTACGTGGCAATTTCCAACACCACGGAGGCCAATAACACAGAGTGTAAAGAATATGTAAGTCAACGTTTATGAAATGACAATGAATTTGTTCAAACTTAATCCACTGATTTCTTGTGTTCTTGTTGTGTTGTCATTATTGCTGCATTAAATGTGAACAGATCGATGGAGGCTCCCTATCAGAGAGTGAGAGAAAGGCCTTGTTTCCTGCCATGGATGTCGCTAACCAGGGTCAGAACACCTACGCCAAAGTAATGGGACTAGACCTAATCCATGGACAGACTTACTACATCTGGGTCATTGGTAATACTTTACAAAATCTTGTATATCTTAATTATTAATCTGTTTAATTTTACCAACACATATTTTTTCAATTATAACAAAATGGTAAACAAATCTTGACTTTGTTTCTTCAGCCACAGACAACTCTGGACAATGTGCTAGCACCTACTCAGCCTTTATTGTTGATGTCACCAAACCTGAGATGGGCAAGATGAAAACTGGGCCGTTTTATGACATGGTAAGAAACTCTGGGATCATTGCTTTTAAATAAGAATACATGGGTATAAACTTATTTCCAACATGATTTTGAAAATAATGGAGTACTAAACACACCAGTTATTGACTGTTTAAGCTTCTTTATTTATATTTCACTTTTAGAAGAATTTTATGTTTTCTGTTGCGAAAATTTGATTTGTATGTTGCTTTCAGTCTGTGACCTACTCCACCATTGACACCAGTATAAGTGTCAACTGGATGAACTTCAGCGATCCGGAGTCTGGGATATCCACCTTTGAGATTTCCCTGTGGAGGAACTCCTCCTGCAACAAGAACAGAGCCACAGCCACCAGCGTCACAGACTGGATAACTCTGTCTAACACCTACACAGCATACGACATTGTGGATATCAAACTGCAGGTAATTGTCCATTAACAGAAGGGAGGTAGTTAAAAATATTACCAAGAAGTTACTTGAGTTTTGAGGGAAAAATTCATTTGTAATGTCAGTTTTTACAGGTTTTAGGGTATATAAGTTTGGAAAATCACTTTTACGAGAAAAAAATAATGATCAAGCTTCATAATTCATTAAAGATTAAAATTACCATGAAATCCACAAAAATGAGCTAAGAAAGACAAACTTAAAAATAAACTGGACTTATTAATAGTCTAGCTTTCTGCCAATGACATAATTATGGATCAGTGTTGTGATGTATTTTCTTCTTTAGGAGAACATTCCCTATTACGTAAGGATGAGGGTGAAAAACTGTGCAGGTCTGTTTGTTGAGCTGCAGTCTCCCCCGGTCCTCATTGACAGGACAACCCCTCATAGCGGTGTGGTCAAAGATGGTCCAGACTTCCTGAGTGATGTATTATGGGTGAATGACAACACCAAAGTCACAGGTTCCTGTCTTCTGTCTTTATTCATAGAAAAAAAAATACATAGTACTCTTTTCCATATCACATCCTGTATCATACCAAGACACCAATATCAACAAGAGGGCTGAAGGCCCAAGGGCTGATATTGGTCAAGGGCTGATATTATTTGTGATGTGGAAAAGGGTATAATTTATTATTGTTATATTTTTTACATGCTTAATAAAATACTGATCACATGTCATCTACTGGGAAAAAACAGCTACTGAGTTTGCTATTTTTAAAAAACAGTAGGTATTTGAAATCAGATTTACTTTTGTCTAAATGTTTAAAACATATCTGATGGCTATTTTGTTGACCACCCAGCCTCTTTAAGTATATGCCAGTACACTTAACTGATGGTTGTTTTACAGGATCTTTTCTGCATCTTGCAAAACCAACTGGACTGTCGTGTCCAAATCAGAACATTTTAATCAAAAGCGATCCAAACTGGAAGAAGCTCACAAAGCTTGGAATGCTGGATCCAGAGGCGGAGAACTGGAAGATACAATACTTGCCCATCTACATCATGGACTTCCCCGTGGAAGACAAAGTGAAACTGAAACTAGCCCTGACACGGGACACTGTGAATAATGACATTTTGGGGGCAGGGGCTCTGTACAGGCAAGCAGAGATGTACAATGGAGGAACATACAAAGTAAGCAGCTTCATTTTATACAGTTGCTTAGTACATAAAAGGATGATTGATATAGAAACCTTTACAAGTATATGTAAAGTATACTGTATGTTTATATCTAGCGAGATACTTGGAGTTTGTGGAATTTTAGCACAGTAGAATTTAAAAAATTACAAATCATTGTGATATGAATGCACACAGAGTATGCACTAGACTAAGTATAAATATTTGTACGTGCTGTATTTGTTAGCTGGAGCTTCGGGCGGCTGACCATGATGGAGAGGTGGTGACAGAAGTCTTATTCTGGGATGGCACTGATGAGGGATTGGCCACCATGAAACATCAGACGGAGGAAGTCATGACACAAGCCTGCTACTGCTGTTTCACAAATCCAATTCCCACAGTCAGTATTCCACAGCTGTAACAGTTATACTTTTTAACAGTTGTATGTTCGTTATAGGATAGCAACAAGTTCTAAATTTATTACTAATTATGATTGAATATGAAATATATTCCTCTAATTTCTTATTAAAACAGTCTTTGACAAGTTTTTAGTGTGATTAAATTGAAAACTGTTATTTAGATCTATGCTTACATTAACATTTGTTTATTTGATACACAGACTTGTGATAATGGAAAATGTGACTGTCAACTGTACCTGAAAGAGAAAGGTTACTATGGTAACGAGACGTTTCCTGTAGTGACTTCCACAGCGGCCCCTGTAGTTGTGTCCACTACAGCTTCCCCATTTGATGTGGTTGATGATACGGGGACCAGTGTCCTGGGTCAAATCGATCCCAGCACAATGCAAAACTCCTGTGGGGTCCAACTTTATGCAGGTACTTCAATATGTACTTCTAGTTTGTAAAAATTTGAGACAAAGAAACATGCCTTGATCACAAGGAGGTTAGATAGATTTTAAAAACATTTCTTTTTTGTAGCCAATCCATCCCAGAATGCCAGTGGATACATTGTGTCCTGGTGTAGATACTTTAATAACACAAGAGAAAAATTTAGACTCAAAACTGAAGTAAACTTTGACCCAAGTGCAGTGTACAAATCTTACATCATCAAATTTGATGTGAAGAGTGAGGAAGCCACCCTGGTAAGTTTCAAATAAAATGTTTGAAAGATTTTTTACCCATTATACAAATTGGAAGAAGTCAAATTGGAGAAAGTTGCATTATGCATTAATAAGAGCTTATGCAGGTGCCTTGACTCAAAAGTCAACTTGTTCAATAAAGGTCAAAGAAAAAAAAATTCTTTTCATTCATGTTAGCGAACTGCCATTGATCATGTTGAATGGTTTGTTTTATAGCTGCAGTGGTGCATGTCTGTGTATGTGGGAGAAGACTTCATCAACCAGCTCTGTGACGTTCCCCACCTCTCCACCGATACCCTACTCTTTGTTCACTTGTTCAAGAAAGACAACATTCTCCCCAAGGCTGTGGATGCCTTCACACCATGGGCCGCTTATGCTGAGTTCTCTCACCTGGAGATGCCGCCACCTGTGGGCACTTTGTGCAGGTCAGGACAGCAGTTTAGAGGCTACTCTAACCCAATCATCATGTATGAAGCTGGAATCGGGACTTCTAGATTAGCTACAGATGTAGTGGGATTCAAAGAGGTAATACAATTTTCCTTAGAAGAGATTTTGGTTAGGTTGTTACTCTTGTAATGAATAAAAAATTGAGTCAAATATGTAATGATATACTGTGGTTTCATTAATATTCAAGGGCATCAATTTTCATGGATAAAGTGAAAATCACAGTTTCAAGGATACGTAAATTCATGGCCAATAACCCTATCAATACAACATGTTAATAAAAATTGCACTTCAAGGAACATTTAATTTTGTGGATCAACTAAACAACAAAATCCACGAAAATTGGTATCCAACGAATATTGATGAAACTACAGTATATGTATAGGAATAAGGTGTAGGACATAAGATTTACTGATTCAAGCAAATTGGAGTTAAGGGTGCATGATGTTACATGTAGATTTCCATTAAGTGTATTGTGATATCCTGTGGATTTTACAGATTGATTTCCCCTGTATTCCCTGTATCAATGACTGCTCCCTCTTCAGCTGTAACTCGTCCTGTAGCACTGACAACACCATCCTGAAGGTGTTCTCACTAGACAACCTCAATCTGACCTCAAAGAGGAACAGCTCCAGTGCCGACGAACTCGCCACATACTATCTCACAGGTATACATTACCTTTGTTACCTCAATTCATTTGATATGCTTGATGAATTTATTTACAATAAAAAACACCAAAAGAGTCATTAATTTACCAAAACTACAATCTTTCCTCAGACCATTATAGGCAGACCAACTTGTCTCATATTCCTTTATGCTGAATTTCTCAGATATTGCTGCATTATTGAAATTTGGGGCCTATCTGTACTCTCAATACTTTGATCTCTTCTAGTGAGAGCCACCAGTGGGTCTGGGGCCTTTGCAGTGTCGTCCTCAGATGGTTTCTACGTGGACACCTCTCCGCCCGAGTTTGACCAGCAGATCATGAGTCTGGACATATACTACGATGTGGATCAAGGGGAGAGTACTCCAGTGCGCTACCAGCAGTCCAACAGTACAATCAAAGCCATCTGGAAATGTGATGACGAGGAGAGTGATATTGTGGTAAGTTGTTTATGTTTGGTTTCATACAGATCAAATAAAGATTGACTAAGATTGGCACGAAACGCAAGATATATTTTTAGCAATGTGTACTAAGTTGTTTACAAAGTACAGTAAATCTCCTTAATTTTACATAAAACAGTATAAAACATCCTAAACTGTTGTTGATGTTTCCAAAACATTTACTGAAGTGTCCAGAAAGTAGAAATTTTGCCTTTGAAAGGCAGTTTTGGTGTTAAGTTTTACTGTACATACTATTTGCATGGGAATGAATCTAACATAACTTCTTTGACTTGACAGGAATACTTGTGGGCCATCGGTACATCAGTAGGGGAGACAGACATCCAGAACTACACATCTACTGGTCACAATGTGGCGGGCATCAACAGAAGTCTGGAGGGGGTCCTCCAGCACAACCACACCTACTACGTCTCTATAATCTGTTACAATGGGGCAGGGCAGTCCGCGGCGCACAATGATACCAAAGGTACACTGTCTGATTACCAGGCATTTTCAATTTCTAGGACCATTGAATGTCTTCATTGTTATGCAAGATATTAAGATATCCAATTTTTGAGTAGAGAATCTGAAAGTTAACAATTTGTCAGTTGTTATATAACTATAGTAACGATTGATTTTCAATAGGGGTGACAGTATTGCTGGATCCTCCTCAGGCAGACGACGTCAATGTCACCATGTTGTTTGTCACTAACTTCTCCATGGTTGTGTATCCCCCACAATCCTACAAACAAGATGGTGGAGAAAAGGCTGGGATCACATTCTCCAAATCCAATGACTTGGCTGTCAACAGATATGGTGCGGGTTTTTTTTAAATAGAATTTTTATTATATGGGTACATTTTCATGCGTTTTTAAAGTGTATAACGGAATCCTTATTTTGTTTCTCACAGATCTGTGCATCGGGTCTACACCTTTCATAGATGACATCTTTCCCTGTACATGGGTGGGTCTCAATGAGTCTGGCAAGGCCGAAATAAAAAATGGGGACTTGTGGATAAACGGACAGCAGGTGCGAGCTCTCTCTGACCTCAGGGTTGGAGGACAAGCTGGTTCCTCCAGTGGGAATTCCACTGGAAAGTTATTCAATATGCCAGTCGGAAAAGTGATGTTCATGAACATGAGGCTGTGCAGTGAAGCCATGTTGTGTAAGAATATAACAGCTGGATGTATTGTGATCACCAACAGCAGATCTCTGACTGAAATGTCTCTCAATGGACAAGCCATTTCTCAGGATATTTCTGTCACTTCTAAGAGGAAAAAGAGAGCTTTAGGGGACACCAATATTCGAACACCTAGTGGTATTTATTTGATTTAGAGGGCATACAATTTTACTTAATATATGCAGATCGTTTAAATTTTTTGTTAGCATTTATTATGCATTTTCAATTCCTTTTGTCTTGTCATTTTAATTTTACATTCAGCAAACTTTTAGTCAAACAAAAAAAATGAATGCATAATTGTTTGTTTGCCAGGCTTGCCCCATGGTACCACCATTGTGGTGACGCCCCTGACAGATGCTGAAATCACTGCCACCTACGGCTCTGATGCCTCCAACAACTTTGTGTCTTACATAGAAGATCCCACCAATACCAAAGACAAAGTCCAGAGACTTCTAGTCAACAGGTAACAAATTTAGATACATGTACCATATACTGTAAATCAACTTTAATTTGTGAGTGAGAAATTTTCGCAAGGTTCACAAGCCTTAGAGCATTGTCGCTGCGAATATTTCTCGCTGCGAACCAGCCCTTGTTGTACAGGTCTTTATAAGGCTAACTAGCAAAAATTAGTCGTCGTGTACCAGTTTGTGTCCAGTAAATCGAGAAATAATGTCGTGGCGAATAAAAGTTGGTTTACAGTACCTAATATTATGAAGAACATTTAAAGCACTGCAAATTTTTTTAACAGTCTGCAGGAATTTGTAAGTTGTAAACTAATTTTATCTGTTGACTCTCTATTGTGTTATTTGTTTTTAGGGTGAACTTTGATAACTATACAGCCTTCTCCTTGGCTGTGGTTGGAAATGTCCCTATGCCTGGTCCTATAGTGATTACCTACCGTGATGAAGTCGGAGGCAACACAACTGGGAACAGACCAATGCTTATACACTGGAATCCAGGTAGGAAAATTAGGAATTTGAAGGATATTATTTGGAATGAGTTAACATTTATAATTTAAAATAATGGAAGTGACAACTTGTTATAAACAACTAGCTAAACTAACTTCTGAGGTGATTTAATACAGTTATGCAGTACTGGGAGTTGAGCAGCAAGACGTGCAGACATCTTGGCCCAGATGAGCAGGAGGTGTATAACTCTGCCACACAATTCATGTCAGTCAAGGTAATGGGAGTATAGTTCCTTATTACAAACACAAACACGTTCAAAGATGATGCATCTTGAACTCTTTCTCTACCTCTGGCTGATTTCATATGAGGTGCTTGTAGTATTATCATTAGAGGTAATATTAGAGATAGTAGTATCTGTGTGGGTGTTTTATACCCCTTGCTCTAAAGACAGTTAATATATTGAGACCTAAAGACTTTTTAATTTTAAATCAAAATCAAAAAGAAGTATGAATCTTACCTTTTCTATTACCAGTAATATGATTTGGAATGTACATGTCATTGGTGTATTTCTTTCTATGCAAAATGAATGTGACACACAGTTATATATATGTGTAAGCAAAAAAAGAGTATTGTTGTCAGGTGTGTGATACCTATTACAATGCCACTGCCAATGATACGGATCACACCAAGTCCAATGGGACGTTTGAACGGGAGACCATGTTCATACTGCCCCTGGGAGAGGCGGCCATTTATAACTCCCCACCCAGACTGAACAGCACCGACAACATCACTATTGAGGAGGACTCAGGTAAGGTTCCTGTGATGTACAGGGTGATGTGAGTAGGATTTGGAGGGAAACATTTTTTCACCGTTTGACAATTTGTTTTAACTTTTGTGCTGAAAAAAAACCATACCTACAAGTCAAATTCTATAATCTATGATAAGGCTGGCATATAATTTGAATCCTTTCTGTAGGAATGCTTGTGTATCAGCTTATTGCAACTGATGATGAAGGAGATGTCATACAATTTGAACTAAATGAAGAGGAATTTGAATTAGGGGATTTAAATATGACGGTTGATGGCCAGTAAGTCTACATGTTCATTTATTTTGTAAGTCTAGGATGAATGTTTTGTTTAAAAGGAGATTTGGTAAATTCTTGTGTCTTTTTACTTCCCTAGTGTGACATTCAAACCCTGCAGTGACTGTTCAGGCTTGCAAATGGTCAACTTTACTATGTATGAGGTGCAGACGTTCCCTGATATAGTTCCCAAAAACAGCACAGCTACCCTGTACATCACCATCCAGGAAGTCAACGACCCGCCTACCATGTTTGTGTCCAGATTTGGAAAGCTGATTCAACACGCAGACCCAACAGAACCAATTGTGGTACGACACCTATGAAAATTATGTTTAGAGAATTCATATTTAAGAATCGAAGATTTCTTTATAATATAAGAAATGCATGCATTAAAGAAAGGATCAGTGCAGATTTCATCTTACCTCCTGCTAAGTTGTAATCTTTGGTTAACAGCAGTCATATTGAGACCATGTATATTCCATACATTGTCTGTATGATATATATACCTCTTCTTGAGCATTATGAAGTCATTCTTAGAGTATTATGACATCAGGTTTTGTACCTCAGTTGAATAAATATGTAACATTTTTATAAAATGCTTGATTCTTATTGTTTTATTTTTTTTTTGTCATAAACTCAAAGGCAGTGTGTAAGATATATTCATTAAATTTGTAGTAGACCTAATATGGTTTAAACATGGTCAGTAAATTCCGTATGGGGGTTCAGGCTCTGCTCTTGCCTCATATGGAATTTACTGGCCTTGTAAATACCATATTAGGTCTAATTCTACAAACCATGTAACTAATAAAATGATCATGAACAATCAAGTTCTATCTTCCCAGACTTACAACTCTACCTCTTGAAATTGCTGCCAATTTGTGTGCTTAAGTTTTCTTTGCTGTGTACAGGTTTTGCTGGAGGCCAAGAACGATTTTAACCAGGACCGCTGGAGTTCTACCTGGAAGGCTGCAATAGGAGCGTACGACCCAGAAATCACGGACATGATCGAGATCCATCTCAGTCAGCCCCCAAATGGAATGCTCACGATCTCTAACAGCGATAGAAGTGTACCAAATCTTTTACAGCACTGTGATGATGCCAAGAGTTCTACGGTAATGTAGCAATGTTAACTTTCATATTGCCTACTGGTATATAATCTGGTATATAAGATATGGTATTAATTGCATTTTAAATTGAAAACATTTATAAATGGCTCATTATGATATTTTGACCAATACTGGTACATATGCACTAAAATCATTCAAAGATTTTAATTCTCATTAAATCTCTAAGGCTCTCTGTAGGATAATACTTTAACAGATTCACTTCTTGTTTGAATTCCAGGCTGATATGATGCCTTGTGAGAATTTCCATGTGACTTTGCCACGGAATGAGACTCTCCTGTCCTGGCTGACCTTTAGTGTAACCTTTACCCAGCCAAAGAATGTGTTTGGAAACTTCACTGCAAGGATGTATTTCAAGGATTCGTCAAACGGAACATCATTGCCCATTTCATTGCAGTTTGCCATCATGGAGTCGCCCTGTCACAACAGAGCACAGTGCATTGGTGGGTGTATCTCCTGATATGTACATCTGATCAAAATGAATCAAATTTTTAGAACCATTTTAACAGGAGCATGGACTTTGGGTAGTTGTGTCAAATAGCAATGTGACATTGGCATGTCTTTTTCATTGCTAGCTACTCAGCCATGGCTCTTTGAAATCAACAAGATTTGGCTGGCTATTGAGCTAACACTACACAATCGGTGTATATTTCGCTTGAAACCAGCGTCATTTTTAACTTGTTTTGATGCAAGAATTAGATAGCTACGTCCTACTGAAAGTCCAAGGCCTTGTTAAAATGGTTCTATTACTTGAATGATATAAGCTTTAAGGAGGAAACATTTTTCAATTGATAACAAGACTTAAAGTTTGTTAATCGAGTTTGATTTATCATGCAGGCAACATTTGATACAAGCTTGAGTATTTTTATATTAGCTCTGTCTATCTTTCCTGTATTCATTTCTTCAAAGTCAATCATGCATACATGTTTTAGCTGAATAATGGTCTGTGAAACTTTTTGATGTTGAAGTCATTCATTTAAGATTTAATAAGTATATAATAAATAATGTAACAATACATGTATATGACTTCATACGCATGCATGTGTAGATTGTGTCTTTACGTTTCATATAAATATATATTGTTTACATTAACAGTGAATGGAAGCTACCCATGCCAAGACACACATCGCACCCACAGTTTTGACTCCTACTACAAGTGTCTGTGTGCGGGGGGCTGGACCGGTCAGTACTGTGACGTGGACATCGACGAGTGTCTGAGTGACCCCTGTCTCAGCCCATACGTCTGCTTCAACAATGAGAACTTCTTTGAGTGTGCCTGTCCCGTCGACAACCCCCACTGCGAGTTTGAGCTCTACCTAATCGCCATCATCGTCCTGGCCGGGGTTCTCCTGATCATCCTGATCGGTACCGGGATTTACCGATACAAACGGAAGAAGAGGTCAGAGCAAGCATTGAAGAAGTTGAATAAACACCAAAGAGTGTTGAAATCGATTATGTTTTGCTATTTCAAAAGTTTGGGGGGTTTTTATGTTAGTTTACTCATGGTTTACTTTATCATGGTCTCACTTAACTTTTGTTTATTGTATCAACACAAAATATCGTAAATAGTTAATACATATGAAGATAACCATCTTGTTAAACTATATACATAAAGATCTGATTAATATGTGTTATAAAATAAAATTATGAAAATTTCATAAAATGTTATTGACATGTTTTCTTTTGTATTTTAGTCCTCTTGATAGGGAAACGGAGTAAGTATTTCATAACCTTTACTTGAAAAACCAGAACATTTTTATTACTTTGGTGTTCAATCAAGAGTTTGCTGTTTCTCTCATTTTGTGCACTGTGTAGCGAGTGTAATCAAGAGATAATGTGATCTGTGTTTGCTCTTACAGTAGCATATATGGATCTGAATCTTCTTATACTGGATCCGCCTCAAGTATCAGTGATGACGATGAAGAAAGTCTACTCGGTATGTACTCTGTGTATCTTATTAGTCTATGCTAATTAGATGTACCTTATGAATGGTGAAAGAAAGCCACCGTGTAAAAAAAAAACCTTATTCAAACTACACAAAATCCTGTTAAGAGTAATTAAGAAAATACGTTTTATAAATGTTTTAAATCCTAACTCCTGAAAGCATTAAAATTTGTTAAAAAGCTAGAGTTTTATTATATGATTTAAAATAGGTTTAAATGCATGTTAGGAAGAAATATCTCCTAAAGATTCTAAAGTATTAGTACAAAAATCTTGTTTTATTGAATGCATTAATGAATAATATGTCTATAATTATAATCATATTAATGACAAATAAAAATAACAATCGTCAGAGAAAATCATTTTAAAAAAAGTTTGGTACATGGATTTAAAAATCTGTTAAAATTTTATCAGCTGAGGTGCATAAATTACATGTACATCAAAACACCATGATTTTTTCACGCCCAAATAAATTCACATATACCATCAAGAAATTTACAGGGATTTATTATAGCAGTAAATATTTGCATTAGCAGTTTGAGGTTTATTTAATTTTTGCTGTATATATATATAAACAAGTTATCATTTCAGATGAAAAACCTTGGAAGTTCGATGGTGCCAACTCAGATGATTTTAATGTAAGTGACATTAAGATTGAATATACAACTAACAGCATGTTTTTATGCAAAATTGAGATAGGACAGGAAACTTGAAATAATTGACTCAGGTGCTTACATTTTCCATTAAAATTGTAGCGATCACTTCTTTAATTACAAAAATTGTTGAAACATCCAAATAATAAGATTGCCTAGTTTTATCTTGTAGAGTTTCCTGTTTTGCTTAATTTATTTTTTTGAAGTTTGTTCTGTAAGAATTGCATGGATTTCCATTTTGGATGCTTTTTAATTGCACAACAATTTTCCTTAAAACAGATGGACATTTTCTATCGGAATCCCAATTTCAACAGGGTAAATATCATCAAAGTTGTTATTCAGTCCTGTTGTAATTGTTATACTTGGTGTTGTCTGTATTGTAATTGTTGTTATACTCTGTGTTGTCTGTAGTGTTGTTATTATACTCTGTGTTGTCTGTAGTGTTGTTGTATACTCTCTGTTGTCTGTAGTGTTGTTGTTGTACTCCGTTTTTGTCTTTATTGTTGTTGTTGTTATACTCTGTGTTGTCTTTAGTGTTGTTGTTATACTCTGTGTTGTCTGTAGTGTTGTTGCTGTCATACTCTGTGTTGTCTGTAGTGTAATTGTTGTTATACTCTGTGTTGTCTGTAGTGTTGTTGTTATACTATGTGTTGTTATTGTTACACTCTGTGTTGTCTATAGTGTTGTTGTCTGTAGCGTTGTTGCTGTCATACTCTGTTTTGTCTGTAGTGTTGTTGTTGTTATACTCTGTGTTATCTGTTGTTATACCCTATGTTGTCTGTAGTGTTGTTGTTATCATCAGTAGGTGTTGTTATTGAGCACGTAGATACATTCCTTATCTTGAATTTATGTGACCTTGTCATAGTTTCTGTTCAGTTGATGTTTATGTATTATTCAAATTTTTGTTCCCTGTTATGGTCACATAACTTAAACTTAAAATGCCTTCAGTACATTCCTAAATTCATTATCCATTAAGTATATTTATGTAATTATGAGAAAGGTACAGCGAAAAATGTACCCCCAAACCACCAATAAATGGGCCAAATGTATTTGTTTTAAATATAATGTTAACTAAAGTTTATAAGAATTCTTAATACACAACCTTTCTTCTAAGACATTGTTTTAAAGATGTCTACAAAATTACAAATTAAAAAACAAAAAGAAATTTACTTGTTTTAATTATTTAAAAAGACAACAAAAACTTATCATACCTCTTTTACATCATAGGATTTCACAGGAGAATTTGGCAATATTCCTATGAAAAAGGTGAGAAAAAATAGTTCCAATTTACAGAATATACAATATGTCTCAATTCTCAAACCTATGATTAAGATATTACCCCTAGCTGGATAGCATTGACAATAGTTTATTTGATGGTGTTGTAGGAGGCAGTGGACGAGATGTACAGGGTAATTGTTTTTGTGTACTAGTACTTCTACTGTCTTTGTACTGTCAGGTGATGGAATCTCATTAATAAAATGTCATCCATAAGGATGATGTAGATAATCAGGATGTGAAATTGTAGTCATGATAAAAACTCTCTCTCTCAATTTATATGTTTTCAATTAGTGCTTTGTATAATGCTTTTTCTACTAATAAATTTTAACCACCCTCTGCTGACACCCTCTAGTGATCAAACATCACTTGTCTGGGGCATACCAGGTATTACGTCTCCCCTTTGTCCAAAATGGTTCACTCTTTTCCCCAAAAGTGCCTATAGGTAAAGTGTGTGTGGTGACCTTGAACCAAATTTCTATTGCTAGTAATGACCATATATTCTCTCCCTTTTCGAAATCTTGCTTAAAGTTTGCCCCAAAGACTGCTTTTTATGTAAGAAATGTGCAATGACCTTGACCCAAGTTTTTTTTAGTTAAACAATATGATCATAGCAGATCTCTTTGAAATCCAGTTCTGTACCATATTTAGTTTCCTTCCCTTTTAACTAATCTTGCACAGACTTAACCAGAATACTGCCTGTGTGTGAGGGATAATGATCTAAAACCAACTTTCAAGGTCAGATGTCAAGGTCATAGCAGACATTGGTTAAATCTTTTTCTGGGCCTTAAGTTATCTTCCATTGGCCCCATCAGCCTAAAACTACACCCATTGAGTGTTTGTTTGATAACGATTGTGCAATAGTGTTGAACTGTATCTCTAAGTCCTAATATTTATGAGAGTGGGTACTTTGAGATGGTCACCATGACAGCCCAATGAGTTTTCGTTTGAATTGTGTTCTGAAAGTAGCACAGGATTGTAGTTTTTACAACTCCATGATTTTGTGTATTAGTTAACTGCTTTGATATTATGTTTGAATTGGATTTTTGTTGTAACACATAGAGTTATTTACTGCAGTATATTGTTGAACATCTTAACAAATACTACTCAATGACATGTTTCATTTGGGAAACCCTCATTAATAATATATTTCAGTCTTAAAGTTAGATGAAACTTTCCATATGTGTTGATTCTCAAACAGATCATACAAAATTACAAATTATATTTCATGTATTGTCAGCTTATTTTTATGAAGATAACTTTTATTGAAGTAAACATTATGATTTTCTGAAATGGGTACATTTTTTTTTCAGTCCACATTGGAAGACAATTTCTATCAAAGTTACAAAAACTTGAAAGTCCGTGAAAGTTTAATACTGAATAATTGAAGATTTTAGATCAGTTTTAGATATATTATTAAGTATGTCAACCAGTAGGTGCCAGCATAGACAAATATCTAATATGGGGCTGCCCTGCCAGATATTTCTAAACAAGCTTGTGTTATAAATTTATCAGGACACTCTAAATTTTAATGTTTCAATGAAAATTTTAAAAGCTGCCATAATTTTTAAATGGATCATTTTTGTACTCTGAGCAAACCTGTGTTAATAATTTTTGCAGGGCTATCATAACCCCGCCTTGGACATAGAGCCTCACTATGACCCGGAAGATGACATGGTTTACCACGAGAGACACTTCAAATCCACATTTGAACCATTGGTACCAACGAAATACGACGGAGACTCGATTCCCAAAAACATTCCTCCCATCATGACTACTGGAAAGCGGGGCAAGGTGCTGCCAGCCCTAGTGTCCGACAAGACCTCGCCCTACTATGTACCACCTGCCTACAAACTGATGGAGAAACAGGGTAAAAAGAAGAAGAAAAGAAGTAAGAGGAAGGTGGGCAACTGGGACCATCCTCTGGAGGAGGCGTACCATGCAGGGATACGGACCCCACCCACCCAGGTACAGATGGACACAACTAAGATGGTTGTAGCTAAACATCCGACAAAACAAATGGAGCATGAGATGGGATATGCAAAAATCCACCCAACTGCTACAGAGAAAACATCTTCTGGCATAAGCTTTGACCTCGGCATGTTTGAAAAGCCAACTCAGCCTCCTCCTCCTCACCATGCCAGAAAGCCTAGGCCTGGTGATGCGAAGCTCTACAAGGTCCATCCCATGCCAGAGAGCAGAGGGGGCAATGGCTTTGATCTGAACTTGACAAGTACCCCCACTCAGGACCTGACCAACCCAGGGGATTCCAATCACCGTCAACAGTTCAGGTTCAAGCACGATGAGTCAGAGAGTGAATTCTGATTCAAACATGAGCACAAGTTTTAGACTGTTGTTTTCTTTTATTATATGTACATACAATTTTGTAAACAGATTTTTCTTTGCCAGTGTTGTTTTTTGTTGTTTTGATGAAGTTTTATAAAACAAGTTCTGTGATACTATTTTTATCTGCATTTGTGCCAAAACTGATATTGTGATATGTTTATATTGTGTATTAATTTTTTTTAAAAATTAAAACTTTTGTACTGTGTTGTGGAAAATAAAATAGACACCAATATCATTGAAAATGAATTAAAATGATTGAAAACATGTGGTTTTTGACTATACAAATGAGAATTTTATTTATTGTTAAATTATTTTGCCTAAACATACCTAATCTATCATACTATATTTTTGTCATTGTTAGAGTGGTTTGAATAAAGTAAGTAAACAACTTCTGTGTAGTTTTTAGTCAGTAGGTAATATTCTTCAGTAGACTTTGCGCTTTGAATTAAAATTGTGAATATTACTTATCAAGGTGAGTCCGCCTCCAGTTGATATATCTTGTACATTTATAGACTCGCGTCAAGAAGCGTATAAATATATGTAACATGGGCGGTGGAATCATTTAATATAGCCTTTAAAACCCACATTGCTTAAATGTGGTGGTAAAAAAACTTATTCAACGCTCCATATTTACATCGCCTGAATATTTTTGCCCCTGTTTCTTGAGAAATCCGATTGTGCTCATGCTACTGACGCCAGACGATGGCGTAGCTTTCATGGAAGCACGTGCTACCACGTTGTGTGGTAAAAAAAAAAAAAAAGAAAAATAAAGGTAAATAAGAAAAAAATTAAGTGCTCAAAATATTATTAATATTGAAAACAAATTAGTTTTCCGTTAGGCTTATAAGTTTGATTTTCCGTTGAGGTAGGCAAAATAAATATGTAAGTAATTTTATAATAGATTGATAATTTGAAGTTTATATTATTGATTTTATTTTCCTTTTGAATGAAAAATGACAATAACGAACTGTTGAATTAAATTGATAAGTAGCAAACAAATAAAATAAACTACAATTAATATATTTGTAGCGCTAGTGATATCTGTTTTACGTACAATATACCTCGATCACCTTCAGGAAATACATGTATGCGTATAATATGAGGTGTGAGCATTTTTTTTAATTTAAGAGAAGCATGGGATACGGGATATTAAACGATGACTTAAGGGAATTGCTCGAAAGCATTTTATTGTTTATATTTACATCTATCTGTTAACAAATTAATAAATTGATCGTAAAGAGTAAGTAAAGGTAAGTAATTAGTTCGTTAGGAAGTCAGATATTAGAAACAGCCAAGTCGTCTGACATCATCATGAATACTTTGTGCAGTGTGTGATTTTTCTTGGGTTGCTGAAGGTTTCAACCGATTTATAAACTTGTTTGGACTGGGTCGTGTTGGTTTTAGCCCTGTGAGTTTCTATAAAGCTGTGATTCACAATCGGTTTTCTAAAGAAAATTAAGGAGAAAATACTTGGTAGAAGAAAATATAAAGTTTTTGCATGAAAGTCTACTAGTATTTGTAGTATTGAACGTACTAAGTCTACTAAGTACTACTATTGTCTGCATAACGTACAACTAAAGTGTGTCATGATTTATTTGAGTTCATCCTACAACTGGAGTAGAGCATTGACTAACATCGACCTGACTCAGCGTGATATCGTCGCATTTAGCTTTGGAGAATTCACATCTGAAAAAAGAAGAAAAACATACAGCGAACTAATTTGATATATGAACAATGTGAATTCCAAAGATAGCACCGAGTTGTTTGTTTACCCGCTGTTGTACATGACGCCGTTGGATCCACAGGTGAGTGTGACAGTCGCTGGGCAGTTGATCAGGTTCTTGTTTTTACAGAACACCTGTTGGAACAGGACAGTCTCCTGGCTCTGGGTGGTGGTAGTGGACATCATCATTGTGGTCATATCCACTGGAGCCATGGTGGTGTCTGTTCCCATCATGGTGGTATCTACTGGCATCATGGTGCTGCCAGATGGCATCATGGTGGTATCTGGTGGCATCATGGTTGAGCCAGATGGCATCATGGTGGTATCTACTGGCATCATGGTGGTATCTACTGGCATCATGGTGGTTGGTGGTCGTGTAGCGCTATTGCAAGCACCGTGACTCTTTATACTCAACGTAGAGAACATGCACAGTGCATGGGCGAACTCGCAACTGTGAATAGATGTAATTGCGCATTACAATATGATAACATCACATTTTCTTTAGCTGATGAACGTTGAAAAAAATCACGTTTTCACACTTACTGATTAGCGTATGTGCGATCGTCTGAACCGCACACCTGTTCATCACCATTGGTTACGTGAGTCCTGCAGTCAACGACTAAAAGATCCAGACAAAAGTGGGTTCCGAAGTGAACGTTGAGGTCCTGGATCTCGTTGTTGACGTGAAGAGGGTTGTCCGTCACGAAGCCCTGGTTATGTCCGTGATTTCCGTGCGCTCGGACGGCTTTGCCGTGAACAGCTGTGAACATGATTTGGAATTAAAGATTGAATTCTTGGTAGAATTGATAGTAAATGAAGCCAATTTTCTGTACTCCTTCGACCATTATTTATGATTTTAAGATAACAAAAAATAATTCTTAACATATGTATCGCCAGAGTCAGTATTTTATTTGCGTAACACACGTGAAGCAGGTATTACGTTGTACTAAAGTTCCTGGTATTCTACGTTAAAGATCTCCAATTGGTCCTGTTGTTGCGTCTTTACACTGGGTATTAAAGGGACTTGGACACGATTTGACTTAAAAATTTCAAATTTGTTTTTCCAGTTGCAGTGTTCATACTGATAAATATAAAAGTTCATAATGCTTTTTCAAAATTTAAAACTCAAATATCAAGTCATAAGCAAGATACAGAGATCGTAATTCTTTGTTTTGTAAACAAAGCTCGAATATTGTCATTTTAACATATTCGTTGTATTAGAGTAAATTTCAATCAAATGTAACTTTCTTTTGTTGATAATAGTATTTAAGAAGATATTGAATTGTTTTTACATGTCATTTTGTTTAACAAATTCTCTTCATTACATTTTTTGTAAACATCTATAAGACTCGAGCTTTGTTTACATAACAATCAATTCTTACTTCTGTATCTCGCTTGTAACTTGACTTTAACATTTAATATTTTGGTCAATCACTTAAAATGCACCAATAAACCATTTTATGCATAAAAAATAAAAATAAAATTTTTGATCTCAAATCGTGTCCTAATCCCTTTAAGGACTAAAGTATCGACAAAACTTGCATCATAATCATGATGCTGTTTTTCCTAAATAGGTTTATGTGGTAGTATTTGATATGTACTAAAATATCACTTTATGACGTCAAATATGTTACTCTTAATGACGACAATTTCAAATTGAAAAGTCAAACGAATACTGATTTGAATATCTTATATTCTTTAAATACCAGATAAAAAGATCTTTGAATCAAGCTTACCAGCAGGAATAAGAATGGCAAAAACAAACAGAATCATGACGAACTCTTGGAAAGAAAAGGATAGCCACTTGATCTCGCCGAGTTTCTGGTTATCAAAGGAACCTTCAACCTTGTGCCCTCTTTTTATCCCTTATCACTGATGACAAGACTTCGTGTCTTCTTAGGGAAAATGTGATAATACGAGACTGATTTACACGTACAAAATTAATATTCATTAATATAGCGACAATTACTCTTTCACGTACATGTGTACACAACGTGTGTATATTTGTCTAGCTGCAGAACTATAGCTCTATTGGAAATCGTAATGTGAGGTATCAAGGGCTGACATAGTATATTGCATCAAATAAGTATTTCACCTTTCAGTATTTTGTTAAACTCCACCCTTTTCAATTTCTAGTTAGTAATCAACAGATGAGGGCAAAGTTTGTTCTTGAATTATGCAATGTTTCAGAAATTTGAAGATCATGAAGATGAGATGGATGTTACGTAAAGAACACAATCATGACTATCTAACAACATGAGTTTTGTAATTGCAAACAACTTCTCTTTAGGTGTTTGCTCAGCCAGTAGAAAGTTATGTTGGTGAGTTACATGTACATGCACTATCATTCATAATGGACATATACTGAGCAAGGTCATGTGTTGTACTTATGTGAGTACAATTAAGTCAGTATTCATTCTTCTTGAACCGTCAAGTTAATCCTATTGAGTGGGACGTGAAATGTTCGCTTCTTGTTGTATTCAATGCGTGTGTTACAATACGTAATTTGATATGGTACTAAACATTATAATGTCAACATAAAAAGAATCGCATGTAAGGATATTCAAACATCAAGGTCACACTTGTAGCTCAGGTTACTTTTTGTTATCACTGATCATGCGACGTTTTTACGTCTGAACAATTCAAGTTACTTTGGAAATATCAGACTAATTTGGACCAAACTCGCTTGAGCACAAGACACTACCTGTCAATATCGTGGGAGTTAAATTACAGTAAAACACGCTTTTGACGAACACGCTTACAATGAATCAACGCTTATAGTCAAGGGATTTTAATTCCCCGTGAATTATAAGTATATTGTGCAGTTAACGAATATGACGAATTACGTTTATAAGGAATTCTCTACAGTTATTGCCGAGATCAAAGAGATGCCGCGGACATTATTCTCCAATATACCACGAACGTCATCAGTAAATTATCAGATCAGAAATACCTATTTGTCTCGCACTGATCATGGAAGAACAACTTCAAACCGAAAAAAGTTTTAAAACCATGTCAATTTCACGTGTTAGTTCCAGCCAAAACAATGTGTATCGCCTAATTTTTTTATTTTTAAGAGATCAATGCGGCTGTTCCTAGGACCTCCCCAGCACATTTTCACTGCCTGTTTTTACATAAAATACATGTATATAAAACTGTAGTAGTAATAAACGTGTTAAACTGCCCTTAAACATTAGGAATATAACTCAAAGATATTTTATAATAAGTGAAGAGTATTAAAAATCCAAAGAAAAATTCTGTCGTCTGCATGTGATTCCTTTGATCGATACACAAGTAAACATTACTAACAAAACCGTTGGGGTTACACGGAACAGCCGTCAAAATGACCTAGATCGTCTCTCTAGGAGAAACGATCTGTAGAAATACTGGGCTGTTAGTAGATCTTGTTTTCGTGAATGTTGCAAGATAACCTCCTCCGTCTCGAAATGTTGTTTGAAATATAAAAGCGTCGGCTTTTATATTTCAAAACAACATTACTCGACCTCGGAGGTTATTCTGCAACATTCACGAAAACTCGTACTTTATTTCTTAAGTAAAATTGCCCATTCCTGGCACTTCGTTATAAGCGTGATTTACTGTATTAGTCAGATATATTGTGAAGCTAATGAATATAACGAATTACGTTAATAACAAAGTAAAATTGCCCATCCCTGGCACTTCGTTATGAGCGTGATTTACTGTATTAGTTATCCAAGTCCAAACAAGGTTGGTGTACTTGTACTGGCAGTCACAGTTATGCAATTTGAATTTCATTTTGGACTACCAACTGAAAGGTTAAAACTGCTTATTAAATAGAAAGACACTGTTTTGTCAATATCCTGAGAAATCTTTGCTTTGTAGACATCCAGGTTTGTGCACTGATCGCTTCAATGAAGAACAGACGACTCCAAATGATTGTCAACCCACGAGGTCAAAGGTCAAGGATAAAACTTATCTCGCTATAAAGAAGTTATTGTTTCGGTGCAAGTCTTGAGAGTTTATGGGGTAATAT